>NC_041016.1:26460496-26638225 GCF_004193775.1 Glycine soja | reverse complement strand
AAAGAGAGAGATGGAACTTACGGATTGTGCATCAATATTTTTTTGGTTTTTCGGCATGTCCTGGAATTTCACAAATTGCCTAATGATGGGTGCCAAGCACCTCACGAGGACCAAAGAATGGTCGCACGTCATCGAGCAAAGGTCCCCGGACGAAATTAGGGTATGACAATGTCTAAACCAAGGACAAGCTTCAAACCAAAGCAACACAAAATCTAGGTATCCAAAACCCTTCAATTTAATGGATTTTCAAGGTTTGAGAAGTGAAATTGAGAATGGGATAAATTTGAAGCAAACTCTCACCTCACACAAGTCTATAACATCAATTTAAGCTTGTTCAAACTGGATTTACACCTAAAATTTCAGCGAATCAAAATTTGACTCCTCAACACCCAAATTTACCCTAGAAATGGCTTTTTGTTCACTTTGGTCATTTGTTTTTCTCTCTAGCACAGCCCAAACTTTCTCATAAGTCCTAAATGGCATTTCAAGCTAGGATTAACTCACTCTAACCTCCAAATACCACTAAATCCAGATTTGGCCTTCCAACTCTCAAAGTCTCACTCTTTTTTTCCACTCACAACACCATACTCTCACCTTCTAACCATAGGTTAACTCTACCCTTCATCTCTAACAGTTTTCCATAAGCAATTTCAGCACATAAACATCACAAGCATCATCATAAAAACCCTAAAACAGAATGGGTAAGCTTAACTCATCCAAACATGGCAAGTTCAACAAATTTCTTCACAAATAACCATCATGAAGCAGAAACCTAGCAAGACTACCCATCATATCTCCCAAAACCCAATACCCACGAAAATCAAGAGAGAAAGAAGTCCACCCAAACCTGAAATTTCGAGGTCCCACACGTAGAGATGCGCTTCACGACTCCGAAAATGTCCTCCTTTCGCGATTTGGAGAAGAAATGGGCACCAAAGGTTGGAGCTTTAATGGAGTTTCAATGGAGGATGAAGAAGAAAGAAAAAGCAACGTGAGGGAGAGAAAAGAGCTTTATGAAATTTTCTTTGGTTGAGTGAGGAGAGAGAAAACAGCTTTTTGGTTAAAAAGAAAAGCTTTTTCTCTTTTCTTTTATTTTATTTTAAGTTATGCCACATGTCTCCATTTGAGTGGAGCAAAAGGCCCACTTTTCTCTTGATGTGACTCATGCTCAGCCACATGAAGAGAAAAATCTGACCTTTTGAAATGCCAAAATCCTACCTCGGTTTGCATGCCGTTCCTCTGGTTCCAGTCCCTCGCGTTTCTCTGCGTCCGTCGGGGCCAGTTTTCGAAAGTACGCAACATATATATATATATCAAAATGCTCAGAATAAAGCCCCGAGCGTGGTTTAGAGGTTGGTTTTGTTAAATTTTAAGTCGCACGCAAAACGATGATTTTTAGACTAATTAATTAAGAATTAACCTATAACCTTCCAGTTATGGATTTCTCTTCCTTAATTTGCCTAACCCGCGTATCTTGCCCCCACTATTCCTAATTCTACCAGGAACATATATGCATATACACTGAATAATATATATATATATATATATATATATATATATATATATATATATATATATATATATATATATATATATATATATAATCATTCAAAATACACCGTTTACAAAAATTCCGGGTAGAAATTTCCAGGATGTCACACAACCACCTTCTGGAGGAACATCCTGGAAGGCCCAAGTGGGCCTGGTTGCTATTTGCACTCCTTTTTTTTACTAAATACACCCCCTTTGCTTTTTTGGTGATTCTTTTTCCGTAACGTTACGAAACTTTACGAATTTCGTAACGATACTTGTTTTCTTTCCGTAAGGTTACAAAACCTTACGGGTCATGTAATTACTCCTTTTTTAGCTTTCGAA
This sequence comes from Glycine soja, assembly GCF_004193775.1. Lineage (NCBI taxonomy): Eukaryota > Viridiplantae > Streptophyta > Magnoliopsida > Fabales > Fabaceae > Glycine > Glycine soja. The sequence continues at coordinate 26,636,350 of NC_041016.1, read as the reverse complement.
ATGTTACGGAAACTCACGGATTGCGTAACAATACTTCCTTTTGATTTCCGGTATGTTACGGAATTTCGCAGATTGTGTAACAATGCTTCCTTTTGATTTCTGGCATGTCTCGGAACTTCACGTATTGTGCAACAAAGGGTGCCAAGTACCTCGAAGTGGTCAACCAAAGGTTGCATGCCATCAAACAATAGTCCCCGGACGAAATTAGGGTATGACAAAGATGATCCGACCGCCGATCACCCAGACCTTCATCGAGAAGTATTGCTCACCAAGGCAGGCGCAGGGTGATGCACCTCAAAATGTAGACGCACTACCACCACCTCATCAAGCTGATCCCGCTGGATCACTAGGCATAGAGCGTTATCTACAGCACTTGGTTTGCCAGCAGGCGGCCAACCATCGGGGGCAGGTGCAGATACATGAGTGTCTCTACCGGTTCAGCCTCAGTCAGCAGGGGAAGGGTTTCGTTCCTTTTGTGTGCCCTACTCCAGAGCAGTTTGGGGCTGAGGTCGCATGGCCCGGAGGCTGGCCTGAGGCCCAAGCAGGGGAGGCGCCTGCAGGATCCCCCGACGATGCAGAGGAGGCCACGTGACCGAGGTCACCGCACCTTTTTGTTGACATTACTGTTTTCTGTTAGTTTGCTATTGACATTTTCTGTTATTGTCTATATTGCTATTAACATTACTATTTTCTGTTATTGTCTATATGGTTACTAACATTACTATTATTATTTTTCGTTTCTGTTAGAAATTGTTTGGCGTTATGGCTCTCAGTTATTTTGTCACCGTTCTTTGCGACTTACCATTTCGTGCGATCTTTTCGTTTACCTTGTGGTTAGACGTAAGTAGGTAGTGTGCACCCCCGTCCGCACGATCTTTTTAGAGAGAAAAAGAAAAAAGGGGAGAGAAAATGAATAAATGATAATAACTTAAAAAGAAAAGAAAAAAAAAGAGAGCAAGCAAGAGAAGAAAAAGAAGGAAGAAAAAAAAAGAAGAAAATAAAAAGTTGTCTAGCTAGAAAACAACATGCTTGTGAAAGGAGATAACTTCCAACTTTTCTTTTATCATAACCAGTTTTTGAAAAAAATGTGTATACATTTGAAGGATGAATGCTGTGAAAGTTTTCCCGAACGCCCAAAAATGGACTCGGATGAATGCGCAAATTGATAAAATAACATATTTTGAAAACACTGAGTTGACTAAAGTAGAGAAAATGAATCATGAGCCCTAGCATCACATGACCAAAATTTTTCGACACTTGAGTGTCCACATAGGTACATGCATGACTAGTTTTGCATAAAATTTCCTAATCATCATTTATTGCGTGTGTATCATGGAAATAATGTGGGACATCCCCTTTATCCCCGAACCGCTGGCCAAACCCTGACATATACCATGTCCAACCGTTCTACAAGCCTTGATCCAAAATCCCAATTTACCATGAACCTTGCTCTCGGTAGAAAACAAAAAAGGAAAAAAAGAGAAAAGGAGAAAATTCCCAATCAAAAAAATCGGAAGAAAGCAAAAGAAAGAAAATTCCTTATCAAGGATCGGAAGAAAACTGAAGAAATATATGGAAAGGTCTTTGGACTAGACAATATCTAAACAATACAGAATTGTCACCAAGTAAACAAGAAAAAGAAAGGAAACCATGACCTAAAGTGGCCCTCTCCCTTTGATTGCCAACCAAAATCCTGTGCGCTAGTGACTTTTTGACCCCGCACTAAACAAAAACATAAAAGGAAAAGGCAAGAACACTCAAAGCCATATTCCCAAAAAAAACAAACCATTCTTAAGAAAAAGTCCTCTTGATCCATGATCACGCATGTAATCTTTGAGTTGATAGGAAATGATTTGAAAAATCAAGTCATGACATATCTATGGTTCGGAATTAGGATGAAACACTTACCCGTGTGAGATGGATACACTTTGAGTGATTTTCTTCTATTTTTGTTGAACCCAGTGTTTCCTCTAAATGGTCATTTAGAAGCGAAATGCTAGCATCCAAAATCTCATTTATGGTTATAAGAAGATTTCATCAGCATAGTCTCCTTCCCCGATAGACACATTATTTTTCATCCAAAAAACATATGTTGCTCTAATCAGTTGGAAGTTTTGTCTCTTTACTAAAGCATGTTCGCATTTTAGTAAAGAAAACACCGAGGCTATTTTAGTCTCATAAGTTATCCAGAACTACGTAGGTTTGAGTTCCTCGTTGACGATACGTAGGAGCAAGAGCCTCGCTTTTGTCGACCGCCCCATAATCTCTGTCATACTGACCCTGAGGTCATGTGACATGCGGAGACAAATTATGGTCATTCTGCTCACTTTTCACCATTCAAACACAGTCGTGTCCGATGGCATGTAAAGACAAATTATGGTCATTCTGCGCCTTTTGTCATCCAGAGGCGGCGGGCCCGATTACATGCAGAGACAAATTATGGCCATTTCGTTCACCTTTTTGCCATTCAGACACAATCATGTCCGATGGCACGCAGAGACAAATTATGGTCATTCTGCACCCTTTTGTCATTCAGAGGCGATCGTGCCCAATGACATGCGGAGACAAATTATGGTCATCCGCACGCTTTTGCTATCTGTAAGACTCGATGCCTGATAAACGCGTATAGAAAAATTATGGTCATTCTGCGCCCTTTGTCATTCAGGGGCAGTGAGTCGAGTGATAAACGCGCAGAGACAAATTATGGTCATTCTGCGCCCTTTGTCATTCAGGGGCAGTGAGTCGAGTGATAAATGCGCAGAGACAAATTATGGTCATTCTACGCCCTTTGTCATTCAGGAGCAGCAAGTCGAGTGATAAACGTGCAGAGACAAATTATGGTCATTTTGCGCCCTTTGTCATTCAAGAGCAGCAAGTCGAGTGATAAACGCACAGACACAAATTATGGTCATTCTGCGCCCTTTGTCATTCAGGGGCAGTGAGTCGAGTGGTGGGCGGAGACAAATTATGGTCATTCCGCACACCTTTTCGCCATCCAGAGGTGATCGTGTCCGATGGCACGCAGAGACAAATTATGGTCATTCTGCGCTTTTCCATCCAGGCCCGATTGTGTTCAACGGCCCGTAGAGACAAATTATGGTCATTCTGCGCCTTGTGTCAACCAAGAGGAACAAATTCGGCAGTATCAGGATGATGTTGGTCATTCGGTACTGATCATTTTCAAAATTTTTGCAAGTTCCGCTAGCGGGGAGATTGACCGGCCGAATGGTGTTTCGCTCGAACGATATTAGTGTCTTATCTTTACTTCCCTTTTATCTCCAATAAAAGACAAGTAAAGAGGGGCAACTGTCATACCCTAATTTCGTCCGGGGACCATCCGTTTGTTGGGATGCGACCCTCATTTGACCACTTCGAGGTACTTGGCACCCATCGTTAGGCAATTCGTGAAGTTCTGTGACATGCCAAAAGTCAAAAGGAAGCATTGTTGCACAATCTGTGAAGTTTCGTAACACTTCGGAATCCAAAGAAGGGATGATTGCGTAATCCGTAAGGTTTCATGACATTACGGAAACAAAAAAAGTATCGTTACGTAATTCGTAAAGTTCCATAATGTTACGGAAAAAGAATCAGCAAAAAAGGGCAGGGGGTGTATTTAGTAAACAGGGGGTACAAATAGCAATCAGGCCCACTTGGGCCTTCTAGGGTCTTCCAACAGAAGGCGGTGCCTTCTGGTGGAAGCAACCCAGCTCGCCTGGGCGAGCTGGGCAACAACCACCACCCTCTTTTCCCCTATAAATAGGGGGAGGAGGGCAGAACAAAAATGTTCAACCCTCCTGGTATCTGAGAATCACTTAAAATTAGTGAGAAAAATTGTTTCCGTGAAGAAAATCCAAGCCGAGGCGCTTCCGTAACGCTTCCGAGATGTTTCCATGGGCGATTTCGCAAAGGTTTTCCACCGTTCTTCATCGTTCTTCGGTCTTCAACTGGTAAGTTCCTGAAATCGAACTTTTCAATTCATTCTATGTACCCTTAGTGGTCCCCACTTGTTTCGCGTGCTTTTATTTTTATTTCATTTACTTTCCGTACCCCCTTTTGACGTGTTTTAGTCATTTATTTAAGTCATTTTCTCGCCTAATCAAAAAATAAAATAAATTTCCAGCGATCATTTGAATTGTAACATCTTCTAATTTCTGTTAAAATGAAATCCGACCGTTCGCTCATGCCATAACCACATTTAAAACCAAAAAAGAGGCAAAATAATAATATAATAATCAAAAAATATCTTTTAGTAAAATAATAAAAAAAATCAATCGGACGTTTTTTTCTTTGGGATTTTTCTTTCTTAACCGAATTGACTAATAACCAAAGTGAAACTAAGGCTAAAATCAATTCATAAATCAAACTTTTGTCATCACCTAAAAAGCCATTTTTAAGGTCCAACGCCTTGAAATGGTCTTTTCCGCTTTTATTGGTTAAACGTGGATTTCTAAAAGCCTAAAATCAACACATAGCTTTGTCACCTCTTTCAAAAAACCAACGCCTTGATGTTTTCTCTCCTTTCAAAAGAATCGAAAGATCGTTTAATGGTCCAACCCCTTAAATGACCTTTCATTCAATAAAAATATATCATGCAAAAAAGGATAAAAACAATTTAACCAACGTTTAGTTCTCAAAGAACTACATAGGCCTGATTTCCTTATCACAATTGAGGAATACGTAGGAGCAAGGGAAACACCCTTGTCGACCACAAAAAGATAAAATATAAAAAGACATAAGAACGTAAAAAAGGGAAGATAACACAAATTGAAGTCATATTCGCACACTTGATTAAAGGCTGTCGTCCTTTGTGACAGACGCGTGGAGTGCTAATACCTTCCCCGTGCATAAATACAACTCCCGAACCTTTCACTTAAAGTTCGTAGACCACGTCTTTTCCGGTTTTTCCGATGTTTTCTTCAAATAAACGTTGGTGGCGACTCCGCGCGTATTCCTTTCTTGGAAGATGCACCCGCGAGTCTCGCGTCACCCTCCCGCCGAAGGGTAGGTTGCAACACCTATCAAAGGGGAAAAACCAAAATTAAGTGAAAACACGAGTGACTAAAACATACTTTGAGTGCAAACACATGAAAGAGTGTTGTGTGACGATTTCATTTCTCTATCTCAATTTTTCTCTAGCACATAAAATCATGAGTGGAGGAGAAGGAGATGTCGAGCTCAAGTTGTTTATGAAGGTTGTTTAAGAACAATTCATAACTCCAACTGCAAGGTTGAATGATTTATAATCTACTCCTAGGTTTGGGACACCTCCTAGAAGAAATCATGATGAGGAAGAAGAACAGTACTTAGATGGGAGACATAGTGAAAGGAGAATAAGGGATGAATCAAGAGTTAACAACTACCTTGGTAATATTTAGATGAATATCCCTCCATTCCAAGGAAAGAATGATCATGAATTGTACTTGGAGTGGGAGAAAAAAGTTGAACATGTGTGTTGACTGTCATGATTACTGATTGTGCTAGTATTTGGTTGGATCAATTTGCAATTAGCAGATGTAGAAATGGAGAAAGGCCTATTCATTGAAAGGAAGAGATGTAGGTAGTGATGAGAAGGAAATTTGTACCAAGTCGCTATGAGTATGGAGGAAAAGTTTAACTCAAGGTTCTATGAGTGTGGCGGATTACTTCTAGGAGATAGAGATAGCCATGATTAGAGCCAATGTTGAGCTAGATCAAGAGGCAACTATGGAAAGGTTCATTGGAGGTTTAAAGAAGGCGATAACTAATGTGGTGGAGTTCCAACATTATGCTGAAATGGAGGATTTGTTGCTCAAAGCAATTCAGGTGGAGAGGCAAATGAAGTCAAAAGGCCCTTCCAGAGTTGCTTCATCTTCTAACTCTACATGGAGATCAAACTGGAAGAACAATAAAAGTGATGCAATTCCTAAAGATGATGGGAAGGCTAAGTACTCAGTTGTTGCATCTAATGATAAAATAGAAAATAATACCTTTTCTAGATCATGTGATATCAAGTGTTTTAGGTGTCAAGAAGTTGGACGTATTACTTCTCAATGTCCAAATAAAAGAACAATGATTGTGAGGGATAATGGAGAAATAGAAAGGGATCAAGTGATGATGAAATGCTACCATTGGAGGATTGTAGTGACGTTGAAGTTGCTGAACATGTACATGGAGTTGTACTTGTTACAAGACATGCTCTAAGCGTACAACCTAAGGAAGATGGTGATGAGAAGAAATGTGAGCGAATTTTCATACTAGGTTCCACATAAATGACAAGGTATTTAGTATGATTATTGATAGTGGGAGTTGTGCCAGTATTGCTAGCACTTTGTTAGTTAAGAAATTGAACTTATCAACCAAGAAGCATCCTAATCCATATAGACTTTAATGGTTGAATGATTGTGGAGATATAAGGGTGACTAAGAAAGTTTTGGTTTCATTTTCCATTGACAAATACCAAGATGAGGTTCTCTGTGATGTTGCACCAATGCATTCTAGGCATCTACTTCTTGGGTGTCCTTGGTAATTTGATAGAAAAGTCACACATGATGGGTACAAAAAATAGATATACCTTTGCTATGAATGACTACACCATTGTAGTAACACCTCTTAAACTTGTAGTATATGTTGATCAAATAAGAATTGCAAGAGAGTGTAAGTTGAGAGAAGAGCAATTGAGCATTCAAGAAAAAGGAGAAAAAGATAAGATGAGTGAAAATAAGCAAAAGAAAGTGAAAAATAAAAGAGAGTGTGGTGTGTTCACTTCCAGCAAGTGCATCGGATCACACAAGTAGTATAAAACAATAAGAACTGAGTATCGAACTCTCGGGGAACTTGTGTTATTTGGTAAGCTATTTCAGCAAATAGGTGTCTAGTGTGTAAAGATAAGTGTGAATATGAATAGTTGTGTAAACTATCTGTGCAAAAAGGAAAATCACACGAGAGAAATGATGTGTAAAAACAAGTAGAAAACACACTGGCCTTCCTAATAGGTGCCTGATGCTAAAAAGACATTCTCTATCTAACAATGCTCATGTGTTCGTATGGTGTCTCCTGAGATACTAAACCCCGATTCCTCATGATAGTTTAGCCTAATCCTGATCAAGCATCGTCCGCAGATTCCTCTTGTTGGACTAAACTCAACCAAGACCGCATTAAGACACACATACACAACTAAATTATCGTACCCCGATTCCTCGTGATAGTACGACAACTTAGCCCTGTACTATCAAGGACTTTAGAATCAGACCAGTTTCCACTGTTGAATGACCCTAACAAAGCATGCATCTACGTGATCAAGGTAAAGGCATACTGGAGTGAAAAGCAGATAGCACAGAGAACACACAAAACATCATTAAATAGATAGAAATATATTTACATTAGGTACCTATAGGGAAGATCCAACAGAGGATTTAGCTTTCCATAACCAGGAAGCCCTCTTTACAACAAAGAGAAAAACAAGATGCAAGATTGCAAAAATACAAGTGGTGAGGAAGTCTCCTTCACCTCTAGGATCTCATAAACTCATCTCAAGCTCTCAGAACGGCTCCTGCTTCAAGCTCTATTCTCTGCAGATCTTCACAAAGAAAAATCTCTCAAAACTCTCTAGAACTTGGACCTTTCTCTCTTTAGAATCTCTACACATGCAAAACTCTGAATCCCAGTGATGTGCCATCATTTTCTTCTATTTTCTAAACCCTTTTTGCACCATTTTAATTACTGATTGGTCTTAATTGTCAATTAATCAGGCAATTTTATTATTTGGGCTCATTTAGCTAATTTGATGTTTTTAATCTAATTTCAGGAATTAATGAAACATTGAGCTTAATCCGGATTTTGGTTATGGACTTGAAGAGGGCAAATAAAGCAGCGCTTATCTTAGTTAATTTCTAATTAGGAAATTTCGCAATTTTATTTTATGTTGTTCAGTGTTTATTTCGTTTTGGGCCAGAGTATTGTAATAGGGCCCAATGACATTGAGTGACTCTTTTTAAATAGCAGCCTTGGGATTCGTGCAAGGGTATTCGGTCATGCTGTTTTCATTATTCAGAGCTTTGGTTTTAGGTTTTCACGTTTTTCTGTTCCCTTGTTACGGTTTTCGTTCTTAATGCAAATTTCCGTTTTCTGCTTCTAATTACGAGTTCATTCTTGCTTCTTCTTCTACTTTCATTTACGTTTCTGTTCATTTACGTTTTTGTTCATTTACGTTTCTGCTTCATGTTTCATTTGCGTTTTCTGTTCGAATCCATGGAAGGCTAGATTTTCTGGTGTTGTTTCCTTTTGAGGACAAAGCCCAACTTTCTTTGAGGTTTTGCTTGTAATGTGGTTTCCTGGCAGTTTTCCCTTCACCAGTTATCCCAAATTCGTGAATATTAATCAGTGCACGCTTCGTGTTCGATTAATTGCCTCTAAGCCTAACTTGCATTCATGCTTAATGGACGAAAGGCTAACTGGTGTATGTGGTGCCTAATCACGTATTGACAACCCTAAGTTGATTTTCGCTTAGTAAATTGAAATAGGGTTGGATTAAGTGGTTGACTGTTAAGGACGAATTCTCCATAACCCAGGATAAGAGAATGGCTTCTGAATCAAAGGAAACAACATGTTTTTAATATTAGTAGTTTCATATTCCAGTTTACTTGTTCTGCTCTTTAATCACAAAACAAACAAACCCCCCCCCCCAATCGTTACTGTTACTGCAAGTATATTATGAACAATTGGTGTGTCACTGCTCATTGGGAAACGACCTAGGATCACTTCCTAGTTACTGCATTTTCATGTTTATTTGATTCGGGTACAGCCTCGATCACCCAGCCCAAGCTCCCTTCACAAAATTTGATTTCAGGCTTAAATAGGTGGCCTTGTTCGTGCTTGTGCGCTTAGTGCAATTCTGGACCGCTTAGTGCACATTAGTGAATGTTGGCTTAGCGCATGCCTTTCTCGCTTAGTGGATGGACTGAAGCGGTGCGCTTAGTGAGATGAAGCGATGCGCTTAGTGAACCTATACAGCTCATCTTCTTCCAGATTCTTCCTTGCGCTTAGCCAGTGAGTGTTGCGCTTAGCGGACGCTCGCTAAGCCAACAGATTGGCTTAGCAAGAAGGTGAAAAACAGCACTTCAAAACTTGCCTAATTAACCTAAAATTGAGAGAAAATGATTATTAAACACACAAAACAGAATTACTAAGTATTTATTACCTATCTTCAACTAAAAGAAATTATAACACTACAAAATAACCATAAAAAATTGGAGGAGTTTGATACAATTTACACAAGTTTTATACACAAAAGTTAGTCGTATTCACCGACTAACATGGTGAAGGGGAAAATAGAAGAGTGAGTGCATTTGCAAAGAAAAGAGAAGTTGAGAGTGCTTTGTTAGAAGGAGAGAAACTACTTATACTCGTGTATAAGAACATTTACTTTATTAACGATTTGAATTCTTCTTTGCCTTGTGAAGTTGTTTTTTTGTTATAGGAATTCACTAATGTTTTTTTAGAAGATTTTCCTCAAGGATTACCTCCTTTAAGAGGTATTGAGCATCAAATTGACCACATTCCAGGTTCTCCTATCCCAAATAGGTCAACCTATAGAACAAGTCTAGAGGAACAAAGGAAATTCAAAGGCAAGTGGATGAGTTATCGCAAAAAGGATTTGGAAGGGAGAGTCTTAGTCCATATTTTGTTCTTGCGATCTTGGTTCCAAAGAAAGAGAGAGCATGGTGCAGGTGCATTGGCTATCAAGTCATTGACAAAATCACTATAAAGTATTGATATCCTATTCCTAGATTGGGTTTTATTCTTGATGAGATGCATGGTTCTTGTGTTTTTTTTAAAAAATTGATTTGAAAAGTGGATACAATCAAATTCACATGAAAGAAGGTGATGAATGGAAAACAACTTTTAAAACAAAATATGGTTTATATGAGTGGTTAGTGATGCCATTTGGCTTACCTAATGCACCCAATACTTTCATGAGACTAATGAACCATGTCTCGCATTCTTTCATTGGAAAATTTGTTGTTGTTTATTTTGATAATATTCTGATGTATAGTAAGACTTAAGATAAACATATTGATCATTTGCATGTTGTTCTTAATGTTTTGAGAGAAAATAACTTGAATGCCAATCTCAAAAAGTATTCATTTTTTCTTGAATTTTTTGTGTTTTTGGGATTTGTTGTAAGCTCCAATGGAATAAGTGTGGATGAAGAAAAGATAAAGGCAATTAGAAATGCCCTACACCTAAGAGTGCAAATGAGGTAAGAAGTTTTCATGGTTTAGTAAATTTCTAACCACACACATCAAATATTCACTTAGTGCATGTTAAATTGCAAAACTACCCCTAATACAAAAACTAGTCTAGGTGCCCTAAAATACAAGGGCTGAAAAATCCTATATTTCTAGGGTACCCTACCTATAATATGGAGCCCTAAATACAAGGACCAAATATAATGACATCCTAGTCTATTATGTACAAAGATAATTGGACCCAACCTTGACCCATGGGCTCAAAAATCTACCCTAAGGTTCACGAGAACCCTAGGAACTTCTTCAGCAGCTCTAGCCCAATCCTTTTGGAGCCTCTTGCTCATGGCTCTAGTGACTGGTCCCTTCCTAGGGAGGATTGCATCATCCCCTTCCCCTTGAAGAGGATTTGACCTCAAATCTGTTAGTTCCTCCTCCTTAATATCAGCTCCACCTGCAAAAGGAATTAAATCAGAAATGTTAAAAGTGGTGCTGACTCCATACTCTTCTAGGAGGTCCAACCTATAGGCATTGTTATTGATCCTCTCCAAAACCTGAAAAGGTCCATCCCCTCTAGGGCTAAGCTTGGATTTCCTTTTAGTAGGGAATCTATCCTTCCTAGGATAGAGCCAAACCCAGTCACCCTCACTAAGAACTAGCTCTTTTCTTCCTCTATTGCCTTTAGTTGAATACACCTTTGTTTGGTTCTCTATTTGGTTCTTAACCCTATCATGCAACTTCTTTACAAACTCTGACCTAGATTCCCCTTCTTTATGTATAAAAGAAGTGTCCAGTGGGAGGGGAATGAGGTCTAACAGTGTTAGGGGATTGAACCCATAGACAACCTTAAAAGGGGACTGCTTGGTGGTTCTATGAACCCCCCTGTTGTAGGCAAATTCTACATGAGGAAGATGCTCATCCCAAGACTTATGGTTGCCTTGCAGAAGAACCCTTAAAAGGGTGGATAAAGACCTATTCACTACCTCTGTTTGCCCGTCAGTTTATGGATGACAAGTGGTAGAGAAAAGAAGTTTAGTTCCTAGCTTAGCCCATAAGGTTTTCCAAAAGTGGCTAAGGAACTTAGCATCTCTATCTAACACAATAGTCCTAGGCAAACCATGGAGTCTCACAACTTCCCTGAAAAATAGTTTTGAGATGTGGGAAGCATCATCCACCTTGTGGCATGGTATAAAGTGTGCCATCTTGCTAAACCTATCCACCGCCACAAAGATAGAGTCTACACCTCTTTGGGTTCTAGGAAGCCCAAGGACAAAGTCCATACTAATGTCTACCTAAGGTGCAGATGGGATGGGTAAGGGTGTGTATAGCCCATGAGGCATCATCCTAGACTTGGCTTGTAAACAAGCCATACACCTAGTGCAATGCTTATGGACATCATTCTTCATATGGGGCCAATAAAACTTTTCTTTGAGTAAGACAAGGGTCTTGTCTATCCCAAAGTGGCCCATGAGCCCACCCTCATGGCTCTCTTTCACAAGTAATTTCCTAATGGATCCTTGGGGTATGCAAAGCTTTCCCTCTTTGAACAAATACCCCTCAACCAAATAGAATCCATCTTGGGCCTTTTTCCCACAACTCTCGTAAATGGGAGAGAAATGTTCATCTGAAGCATACAAGTCCCTAATATTATCAAATCTTAAAATTTGAGATCCTAGGGAGCAAAACAATGTGTGTCTCTTAGAGAGGGCATCAGCTACTACATTTGTTTTTCCCTTTTTGCATTTGATAACATATGGAAATTGCTCTAGGTACTCTACCTATTTTGCATGCCTCTTGTTTAACTTGCTTTGCCCTCTAATGTACTTAAGTGATTGATGATCACTATGAATGACAAATTCCTTGGAAACAAGGTAATGTTCCCAAGTTTGGAGGGCTCTTATTAAGGCATAAAGCTCTTTATCATAGGTGGGGTAGTTGAGGGTGGCACTATGAATTTTTTCACTAAAATAAGCAATAGGGTGCCCACCTTGTAACAATACAACTCCAACTTCCACTCCAGAGGCATCACATTCTAGCTCAAAAGTTTTAGAAATGTCAGGAAGAGCTAGAACAGGTGCCTTAGTAAGCTTTTCTTTGAGCAAAGCAGAGGCTTGCTCTTGTTTTTCACCCCAGGTAAATGCCACATTCTTCTTCACCAGCTCATTGAGAGGTGATGCAATTGTAGAGAAATTAGGAACGAACCTTCTATAGAAGCTTGCTAACCCATGGAAGCTCCTAATATCTCCCACACTTTTTGGGGTGGGCCATTCTTGGATGGCCTTGATTTTCTCAGGGTCCACTTGGACCCCATTTCTACCAACTACAAAACCTAAGAAAACTATATTATCTACACAAAAGGTACACTTCTCTATATTTTCATAGAGGGTGTTTTTCCTAAGGACTGAAAGAACTTGCTTGAGATGTCCTAAGTGATCATATAGGCTCCTATTGTACACTAAAATATCATCAAAATAAACAACTACAAATCTACCTATGAAATCCATTAAGACATGATGCATAAGCCTCATAAATGTGCTTGATGCATTAGTGAGCCTAAAAGGCATCACTAACCATTCATACAAACCAAACTTGGTATTGAAAGCGGTTTTCCACTCATCACCCTTTTTCATCCTGATTTGGTGATGACCACTTTTAAGATCAATTTTTGAAAAGATATTGGCACCATGCAACTCATCAAGCAAATCATCAAGTCTAGGAATGGGGTGCCTATACTTTACAGTGATGTTGTTGATGGCCCTGCAATTTGTACACATTCTCCACGTACCATCCTTTTTGGGCACCAACAACACTGGCACAACACATGGGCTTAGGCTCTCTTGGACCCAGCCTTTCTCCAACAATTCTTTAACCTGAGACTCTATCTCCTTAGTCTCCTGAGGGTTAGTCCTATAGGCTGGCCTATTAGGAAGGCTTGCTTCTGGGACTAAATCTATTTGGTGTTCTATTCCCCTTAAAGGAGGTAGCCCAAGGGGTATCTCTTTGGGAAATATATCACCAAATTCATGTAAGAGTTCTTGGACCTTTGTGGGTAAGGTCTCAAATGTAGGAATTGTGGCAGTGCTAAGGGATGTTTCCCTTGATAGGATAAGGTAGAATGATTGTTGAAGAAGGAGTGCTCTTTTAATATCACCTTTTGTTGCAAAATGATTTTCCTTCTTAACAATCTTCTTGGAGGAATCCTTTTCCTCCTTTTCCTTCCCCTTGGCCTTTGAAGACAAGGCCTTACTATCCTTCTTTTTCTTTTGTTTTTCTATTTTTTCTTCCTCATCCCTTTTATCTTTCATAGTTAGTTGATCTTTGGCCACCTGTGAAGGTGTTTGAGGATGCAATACAAATTTAATGCCAAGATGGGTGAGGGTAATTTCATTAGTTAGGCCATTGTAAATGATCTTCCTATCAAATTGCCATGGCCTTCCTAAAAGAATATGTCATGCCTCCATGGGAACTATATCACAATTAACTTCATCCTTATATGTCCCAATCGAGAAAGATACCTTCACTTGTTGGTTAACTATCATTTTCCCTTGCTCATTGAGCCATTGAAGTTTATAAGGTTTTGGGTGGGCAATGATAGTGAGGTTCAACTTGGAAACTAATCTTGTGCTACAACAATTGCAACAAGATCCACTATCCACAATGAGAGAACAATTTTTATCTAAAATTTTGCATCTTGTATGAAAGATGGTCTCTCTTTGGGATTGAGATAGATCACAAGATTGACCTCCAAGGAGACTTCTAACCATTAAGAGGTCACCTTCTTCATGGGGGTAGACTTCCTCACTAGACTCTTCACCCCTTACTTTATCTTCACTTCCACTAGAGGAAGGGCAAGAAGTAGTCTCCTCTTGACTACTATAAATGTATTGACCCCTCATGATCATGGTTTCCTTTGTGGGGCATTGAGAGGAAATGTGACCTCTTCCAAGACATTTGAAGCATTTAATGTTGCTAGTCCTTTCTTGGGAACTAGTCTTAGGGGTGTATTTCTCTATTGTCTTACCCTTATCTTCCTTGGGTTTTGAAGGTGCAGCCCCCAAAATTCCATAGGCTTGGTCCTTCCTTGGATAAGAGTGAGAGCCATACGATTTTGAAGAAGGCTTTCTTTTAAGTTGTTGCTCCACTCTTATACAAAGTTGGACTAGTTCATCTAGGTCCCTATATGGAAGGATTTCAACCTTGTCCCTCACTTCCATATTAAGCCCACTAAGGAACCTTGCTATGCTTGTTCTTTCCTCCTCCCTTAGTCCAGCTCTTAAAAAGAGTAGTTCCATTTGTTGTCTATATTCTTCAACACTCATACTCCCTTGTCTAAGCCTTTGGAGCTTGTCCATAAGCTCTCTTTCATAGTAGGATGGAACGTGCCTCTTCCTAAGGGCACTCTTAAGATCATTCTAATACTCTACTGGAGGATCCCCATGAATCCTTCGTTCCCTAACAAGGGATGTCCACCAATAGAGGGCATACCCTAGAAAGCTAAGGGTAGCCAATGGAACTTTTCTCTCTTCGCTAATATGATGGCAAGCAAAGAGTTGTTCAACCTTCATTTCCCAATCTAAGTAGGCCTCAACATTATCTTTTCCATGGAAATATGGGAGGCTAATGTTAACCTCTTGAGGCCTTCTATCCTTTTCTTTTCTTTGGGAGTGATGTTTAGTATGTGAACTATGGCGCCCTCTATAATAGTCGCTAAGTTCTTCACTTAAACTCTTGCAAGAGTCATGACTACTAAAGGAGGCATGTTTTTCTCTTTTCATTTCTTTCATTATTTTTCTTCTTTCTTCCTCTCTTATTTTCTCTCTTTCATCTTGACTTATTTCTTCCACTCTTTTTTTACCTTTTTCTTTTCTCTCTTGTTTTTCTTTACACAACTTAAGGGATCTCAACTCATCTAATATCTTATACAAGGGGTTCTTAGGAGTAGAACCCTCACCATTAACACTAGATGAAGAATGAAGACTCATGTTGGTTACTAAGTTATGATTCTTTCTTGTTGGGGGTTTGAAAACAAAAGGTAAAAGAAACTATGGTTGAAACTAGCCAAAATAAACACTAAAAGAGGTGTGAAAGATAAGGTAAAAACTAATTGGTAAAAGGCAAGCTATCTAGGCGGTTTGACGATGGAGGGTAAAGGAAATAAGCTATGAAAGTAAGCAAGAAATTAAAGTGCAAGAAATGCAAACTAGGCGGATCCTAAGAGTGTTTGGATGACCTCATTTAAGGTTCCCAACAAAACACTCACTATCCTAAGGGAAAATTGCCTAAAATTATTACACACAAATGGAAGTAGGGTGACCTAGCGGAGGCTCCCAACTTACTTCCAATAAAAGGCCTTTTTGTTACAAAATTTGAAAGCAAAGAAAATTGCCAATTACAAAATTACAAAGAAAAAAGTCCTCAATTGTGGTGGCTATTCTCTCTTTAGTGTTTCACTCAATTTGGAGTGCTTCTTAGTCCAATAGCTCTTAAGGTGGTTGGCCCCTTGCTTCTTGACTTAAATTCTTCAAGATATGGCACCAATCCTCCTTCCCAATTCCCTATATGGCAACTCACAAGCAAGGAAACAAAGAGACAAGCAATAACCAAAGACCAAAAAAAATGAAATGAAAGTTAAACCAATAGAGTTTTAACAAGACAATTTTTCAAGGATTATTCAACAATTAAAGCAATGAAAAGCACACAAAAGCAAGCTAGGACTCAAAGAGAAACCTAGAATGGCTCTAGAGTAGAGTAGAAAAACTAAAAAAAAGACACAAGAAACCTCTAGTTTTGGCACTTGTATTCACAGTAATTTTCAATTGAAATTTCAGAACTAGGATTGGTATAAAATAGGCACCAATTGTAGAACAAATTTTGAGTCAAAACAACAAGCACACTTCCCTTTCACTTTTTTTTCCTGGACACTAATTTTTCTTCCAACTTGTGTGATTTTTCTTATTTTTTCCTTTAATCCAAATCGCTTGGTTATTTTTTCAGAATTTTTTTCCAGATATCTAGAAAATTCAGTAAACATTTCAGCTCAAAAAACGTAGTGACCAATTCTCAGTAATTTATACAAGTTTGTATGTTCAAGCTGCCAACGATTTCAACCTAGAAATCAAGAGTAGTGTTTATGTTGCTTAAGGCTTGGATAGTTACAATCTGTGTTTGCTTATGCTCAATTATCTTGAATAACACAATTCAAGAGAGCTTAAGACTTATTTTGATTCACAAATCCAGCCACAACTCAGCACCACAACTCAACTTCATCATAGGCATCATGTAGGAAACTTAGAAAACAAAAAAAAAAGTTCAACAAGAAGACTACTTCTAGGAATTGATTTAGAACATGTTATGAACTAAATAACATGCATGAATTAGACTCAAAATTCAAAAGATAGGCTAAGAATGACAAGAATACATGAACAAATGTATCTAGAATTCAATCAACAAAATAAAAATTCAACACAAACTTAGAACATAATGTGACAATTACTATGACTAAACATGACTCTAAGACAACATGGATTAAGTGATTTACACTTAGATTTTTGTGTTTTTTTTTCTAATTAATATTTTGGAAGAAATTTTGGATCTAAGGTTCAGCACAAGAATATTATGAATGAAAAATGATAGAACCTAAAATCAACACAAAAACATGATTCAAGAGTAGATCTACAAAATTTGAACCATAGAAATGCAAGAACAAGTGTAGATCTAAGATTTAATCGGTTTATTTTTTTTAATCTACCCTAAACAACACCAAACCACAAGACAATGGAGGATATACATGGAGAATAAGATGAAGAACAAGGAATTAAAGAGAATTCACCAAACAAAAAGATAGAGGAAGCAAAAGAACATCACCTAGATGAAGATGTTCTTGATACCACATGATGTAAGCTCTATTGGAGCTTGTAGGCCTAGGATCTTCTTCATCAATGGATTCCTTTGCTTCTTGGAAGATGAATGGCAGTGGAATGGAGAAGGAAGAGAGAGAGGAGACGCCACTTCAAGGAGAAGATGAGTCTAGAAGAAGCTCACCACCATAGGAGGCCATGGATAAGAGCTTAGAGGAAGAAGGAGATGAATGAAGGGAGAGGGAGAGAAGAGCACGAAATTTTGTGCTCTAAAAGAGCTCTGAAATCTGAAGTTTAAAATTCAAATGATCAAAGTTGAAAAAAATGCACACACATGACCTCTATTTATAGCCTAAGTGTCACAAAATTGGAGGGAAATTTGAATTTCAATTCAAATTTGAAATTGAATTTGTGGAGCTTAGTGCATGTGAAATTACAAAATATCACTAATTATGATTAGTGAATTTGAAATTGAAATTTGAAATTGAATTTGTGGAGCCAAAATATCACTAATTATGATTAGTGAATTTTAGTTATGGTTCATCCCACTAATCCAAGATCAATTCCAAGATTCTCCACTAAGTATGCTTAGGTGTCATGAGGCATGTAAAGCATGAAGGACATGCACAAAGTGTGACTATATGATGTGGCAATGGGGTGTAGTAAGCAAATGCTCACCTCCCCCTCTAAAATTTAATTGGATTAGGCTTCTACCAATTCAATTAAATTTATTTCCAACCACACACATCAAATATTCACTTAGTGCATGTGAAATTACAAAACTACCCCTAATACAAAAACTAGTCTAGGTGCCCTAAAATACAAGGGCTGAAAAATCCTATATTTCTAGGGTACCCTACCTACAATATGGAGCCCCAAATACAAGGACCAAATATAATGACATCCTAGTCTAATATGTACAAAGATAATTGGACCCAACCTTGGCCCACGGGCTCATAAATCTACCCTGAGGTTCATGAGAACCCTAGGGCCTTCTTCAGCAGCTCTAGCCCAATCCTCTTGGAGCCTCTTGCTCATGGCTCTAGTGACTGGTCCCTTCCTAGGGAGGATTGCATCAGAAGGCTTGTGAAGAACTTTAGTTCTATTGTTACACCTTTGAATGAACTTGTTAAAAAGAATTTAATTTGTTGAAAGATAAGCTTATTAATGCACTTTTGCTTTATTTGCCCAATTTTGATAAAGCTTTTAAAATCAAATGTGATGCTTCTGGTGTTGGAATAGGGGTTGTGTTGATGGAGGACTCTAAACCAATTGCATACTTTAGTGAAAAACATAGTGGGGCAACATTGAATTATCCTACACATGACAATGAGTTGTATGCTTTGGCAAGAACTTCACAAAATCAGCACTACTTGTGGCCAAGGGAGTTCATAATTCATTATGACCATCAAAGTTTGAAGTTTTCGAAAACTCAAGGCAATTTTCAAAAGATACATGCCAAGTGGTTCAAGTTCATTGAGATGTTTCAATATATGATCAAGTACAAGAATGGTAAGAAAAATGTTGTGGCCAATGCATTGTCCAGAAGGTATTCATTTATATGTCAATGATTCTAATTTTGGGCAAGTATGGGATTCTTGTTCTAAACATGCTTTTGAGGGCTATTATAGGTATGATGGGGTTCTTGAGTAAGAACAATAAGATTTGGGTGCCTCTTTGTTCCTTGTGTGAAATGTAAGTTAAGGGAACTCATGTAGTGGATTGATGGGACATTTTGGAATTTTGCATGAGCATTTTTATTGGCCTAACATGAAACATGACATGTAATATGTTTGTAATAAGCTTGATCTTGAACTAATCTTGAAGCAATGCTTAACCTTTGAATGTTTGTTGAAGTAATCTAGAAAGCAACCTTGTTTGATTATTCTTTGGCATCATCAAAATCATGTATTCATACATTCACATTCTCCCTTTTTTTTATGATGACAATCATTATCAAGTGAATTCTTTTCGACATCATCAAAACCTGCATGATTCACATTCTCCCCCTTTTTGAAGATGACAACCATCTGTAGGTTAGGAGTAAAAACAAAAGAATATCTACTTGTATAGTTTACTCCCCCTTGATTTTGCAATGATTGCTTATATGAAACAGTTGAAGATTGCATATATTTCATATATAAAAAGTTGTCTCATAAACCCTTACTATCTTATCTTTTATCTATCTCTCCCCCTTTGTCAACATCAAAAACAAATCATGAGCAGAGAGGAGAAAAACCTTCAACAATTTATAATGAATTAAAAGAGTAGAGAATGCCATACTGTTCAAGTATCATTTCATGGCCTAAAAGAAAATGATACCACTTGTTGGAATATATGAGAATCAAATGATACCAAAAGGCCTTTTTCACATAATTGATAAATACTTAATAAATTATGCTTAAGACCATCAATAAGTAAAACATTTTTGTGGAGGTAGAGCGATTCATACCTATTTTTCCAACTCCAACAATTTTACCTTTGTTGTTGTCTCCATAGATCACATGTTTACTATTTTTGGGAGAAATATGAATAAACTTTGATGCATCTCCCGCCATGTGTTTGGAGCAGCCACTATCAATGTATCAACTTTGCTTCAAGGAGTCCATCATTCATATAATCATATTTTGATTTTGGTACCCAAATTTTCTTGGGTTCTTGTATGTTAGTTTAGAGTAAGGATCCTTTTGGAACCCATACCATTTTTCCAATGGTACTACCATTCTTTCTAATATAACATGTTGATGCACTATGATCATTCTTACCACAGTAAAAGCATGTTAACAAGAGAGAACTAGCCTTTTGAGTTGAGGCAAAGAAATTTTTATGCATCTTTTGTTGATTTTCAGGATTATATCCTAATCCAGCTTCATCAAAAACACATCTTTGTTTGCCAAATATAATATCTAAATTATTTTTACCAAGACTAAATTTGGCAGGAGCAATTTTTAAATCTTCAATTTCTTCTTTGAATTTATCACAACATTCACATGAATGAGATGCTTTATTGTTTTCTTGTATTAAGCATTTTGTAGAAAATTGATTTTTATCTACTAATTTTAAAATTTTAACTTCAGATTTAAGATTTTCTAACTCTAAATTTAATTTCAAATTTTCCTTTTCTAAACTTGAAATAGTTTTATTAGAATATAAAACTAATTTGGCAAGTTTGACAGATTCTTTATGCAAATCATTGAATGCATCTTGAAGTTCATCAAAAGAAATAGACAAGTCATAGTTAGAAGGCATTACCTCTTCTCCACTTTCATAGTCTTTCACCATGAGACACAGATATATGATTTCATTTTCTGAACCACATGAAGAATCTATGTCATTATCTTGCCAAGTGATGTATGCTTTCTTTTCTTTCTTTTCTTTGAAATTCCTCTTATCGGATTTTTTCATTCTTCTTTTAAAGACAAGGCAATCGAATCTCATGTGCCCAGGTTGATTGCATTCATAGCATTTTGGGGCTAAGGAGGAATCTTTTCCTTTCTTCTTTGGATTGATGTTTGATTTATTTTTATTTCTTTTGTTTCTCATAAACTTATTGAATCTCTTCACAAAAAATTTGAAATCATCATCTTCTTCTATTTCATTCAAGTCCTCTTTGTCACTTTCTTCTTGAATAGAAGATGATAAGGCTCTGAGTGAAATTCCTTTATTTTTTTTGTCATTCTCTTCATGTTGATGGAGTCTCATAAGTTCCATTTCATGTTCCTGAAGCTTTCCAAAATGAGTTGCAAGAGACATGTTAGTAAGATCTCTTGATTCTGCAATTGTTGTTACTTTTGGTTGTCATTGCCTGCTTAAACATCTCAACACTTTGTTAATGAGATCTTCATTAGGAAATATTTTTCCCAATGATGCAAGATGATTAACAATATTAGTAAATCTCTTTTGCATATCTTGTATGGTCTCATATTGATTCATTCTAAATAGTTCATATTCATGTGTGAGAGTGTTTATTCTTGATCTCTTGACATCAGTTGTGCCTTCATGGGTTACTTGTAATGTATCCCACATTTCTTTTACATTTTTACAATTGGAAACTCTAAAATATTCATCCATGCCTAATGCAGAAGTGATTATATTTTTGGCCTTTTAATTGTATTGAGCCTTCTTTTTTCATCATCATCCCATTCTTCTCTATGTTTTTCTATAGTTGCATTTCCCACTACCATTGTAGGAATGAAGGGACCAATTTCAATGGCTTCCCATATATTTAAATCTATGGCTTCTATAAAGATCTGCATTTAGGTTTTTCAATAGTGATAACCTTCGCCATTGAAAACAAGAGGCCTATTAATAGAATTTTCCTCAGGAAATGGAAAGTTAGATGAAGCCATAATTATTCTTGAAGTTTTTAAACTTTAGAAAAGAATCCTACTCTGATACCACTTGTTGGACAAGTGGTCTCAATAACTTAAAAGGGGGGTGAATTAAGTTTCAGAATTTCCCACTAACAAACTTTTAACCCCCCTTCTAAATGATAGGCCCAAAATGCAGAAGAAGAAGAAGAAGAAACAATCAATTTAATAATGTTCTTTAAACGTGCAAGACAAAATTGATTGCAATAAAATAAATAAGATAAGGGAAGAGATAATTGCAAACTCGATTTATACTGGTTTGGCCACTTCTCGTGCCTACGTTTAGTTCTCAAGAAACCCACTTAAGAATTTCCACTATCTCTACAAATCCTTTACAGACTTTGAACACACCTTGGGATCTCTCACCCTTGTGTTCAAAGATTCTCCAAGAGACAACCCGTCTCTTGATTACAATTCTCACAATACAAGAGAAAACCAGTCTCTTGATTACAACTGACTTTCTGAGATGAACAGAAAGATTTCTCTCCTTTAGAATGGATGATACAAATTGAAGTTCCTAGAGGATTTTCTCTTTTTTAGAGATGATAATACAATTTGAAGTTCCTGGATGAATTCTCAATAGATTTACAAGTGTTTGCCCAAGAGTTGTTGAGAAAGCATTTGGCAATTAAGTTCTCTTAGAATATTTCTCTCTTACTTTTCGAAGTCAGACACACATATATATAGGTCATTCGTGCCTTTTCAAAATGGTTTGAAGAGATGTGTCTTTTCAACAAGTTTTTTCTGAAATTCTTTATTGGTAATTGATTATAGGTTTCCGGTAATTGATTATATAGTTATTGTCGCAACCTACCCTTCGGCGGGAGGGCGACGCGTGACTCGCGGGATGCGTGTTCCACGAAAGGAATACGCGCGGAGTCGCCAGCAACGTTTATTTAAGGAAAACGTCGGAAAAACCGGAAAAGACGCGATCTACGAACTTTTAAGTGAAAGGTTCGGGAGTTGTATTTACGCACGGGGAAGGTATTAGCACCCCACACGTCCGTCACAAGGGACGGCAGCCTTTAATCGAATGTGCAAACATGACTTTGATTTTTACGTTCCCTTTTACGTCTTTATATCCTTTATACCCTTTTTATATTTTTTCCCTTTTTGTGGTCGGCAAGGGTGTTTCCCTTTGCTCCTACGTATTCCTCAATTGCGATGAGGAAATCAGACCTACGTAGTTCTTTCTTATGCGTGAATCAAGTGATTCTTTTTTACTTGAAAGGTGATCATTTTAAGGCGTTGGACCTTAAAAATGATCCATTTTACTTAGTAAGAAATTGAAATAATAAACTTTCAAAAAAACCTATTTTTGTGGACGAGCTTGACTAGGCGAGTTGATTTTAGCCTTAGTTTCACTTTAGTTATTAGTCAATTCGATTAAGAATGAGAAATCCCGAAGAGAAAACGTCCAATTGATTTTTCGCTTTATTTTACTAAAGGGGTATTTTTTATTTTTTTATTATTATATTATTATTTACCTCTTTTTTTTGGTTTCCAACGTGGTTGCGGCACGACCGATCGGTCGGAATTCATTTCAACCAAAGTTAACGGATAATACAATTCAAATGATCGGTGGAAATTTATTTTATTTTTAGGTTAAGCGAGAAATGACTTAAATAAAATGGTTTAAGCACGTCAAAAGGGGGTATAAAAAGTGAATGAAACGAGAATAAAAATACATGAAACCAAATGTGGACCACCACGGGTACATAGGATGAATTGAAAAGCTTGGTTTGAGGTACTTACCCGTTGAAGACTGAAGAACGATGAAGAACGAATGAAGAACGTCGAAGAACGGTCGAAAACCTTCGCGAAATCACTCACGGAAATGTTACGGAAACGTTACGGAAGCGCCTCGGCTTGGATTTTCTTCACGGAAACAATTTTCCTAAGCAAATTCGAAAGAGAGAGAAGTGCCTAAGGGGCTGAACCCTTTTCTACTTCACTTCTCCCCCTATTTATAGAAAATTAGGGGAGAAGCTTGCCACCCAGCTCGCCCAGGCGAGCAGGGTTGCTTCCTCCAGAAGCAACAGCCTTCTGGAGGAATCTTCTGGAGGGCCCAAGTGGGCCTGGTTGCTATTTGCACCCCCATTTTTACTAAATACACCCCCTGCCCCCTTTTTTGGTGATTCTTTTTTCGTAAAGTTACGGAAACTTACGGACTTCGCAACGATACTTGTTTTCTTTCCGTAATGTTACGGAACCTTGCGGATTACATAATCATCCCCCTTTTGACTTACGGAAGGTTACGGAACCTCACTAATTGTGCAACGATGCTTCCTTTTGATTTCTGGTGCGTCACGGAACCTTACGGATTGTGCATCAATACCTTCTTTTGATTTCCAGCATGTCTTGGAACTTCACAAATTGCCTAATGATGGGTGCCAAGCACCTCACAAAGACCAAACAAAAGTTACATGTCATCAAGCAAAGGTCCCCGGACGAAATTAGGGTATGACAGTTGCCCCTCTTTACTTGTCTTTTATTGGAGATAAAAGGGAAGTAAAGATAAGACACTAATTTCGTTCCTCTCGGTTGACGAGAGTCGCGGGTGATCATAAAATACCTCCGCATGTAAATGACTTGATGTCCCCGGGGGACAAAAGGTGCAGAAGACGATGTCAGTCTCTGCATGCTATCAAGCGTTCTGTCTTACAGATAGCAAAAGAATGTTTATACGGATAACCACTCGGGCATTTCCGCCCATCAGCGTGACTCAAATGTCAGTATGACAGATCTTGTGAGCACGGAAGATGATGCAAATCTCCGCGTGTCAACGGGCTTGTCGGCCGCGATTGACGAAGGGCACAGAATGACCATAATTTGTCTCTGCGTGCCATCGGACACAACTGTGTCTGAATGGCAAAAAGGTGTGCGGAATGACCATAATTTGTCTCCGCATGTCATCGGGCCTGCCGCCTCTGGATAACAAAAGGGCGCAGAATGACCATAATTTGTCTCTGCGTGCCATCGGACACAACTGTGCCTGAATGGCAAAAAGGTGTGCAGAATGACCATAATTTGTCTTCGCATGTCATCGGGCCCGCCGCCTCTGGATGACAAAAGGGCGCAGAATGACCATAATTTGTCTCTGCGTGCCATCAGACACAATTGTGTCTGAATGGCAAAAAGGTGCGCGGAATGACCATAATTTGTCTCCGCATGTCATCGGGTCCGCCGCCTTTGGATGACAAAAGGGCGCAGAATGACCATAATTTGTCTCTGCGTGCCATCGGACACAACTGTGTCTGAATGGCAAAAAGGTGCGCGGAATGACCATAATTTGTCTCCGCATGTCATCGGGCCCGCCGCCTTTGGATGACAAAAGGGCACAGAATGACCATAATTTGTCTCTGCGTGCCATCGGACACAACTATGTCTGAATGGCAAAAAGGTGTGCAGAATGACCATAATTTGTCTCCGCATGTCATCGGGCCCGCCGCCTCTGGATGACAAAAGGGCGCAGAATGACTATAATTTGTCTCTGCGTGCCATTGGACACAACTGTGTTTGAATGGCAAAAAGGTGTGCGGAATGACCATAATTTGTCTCCGCATGTCACATGACCTCAGGGTCAGTATGACAGAGATTGTGGGGCGGCCGACAAAAGCAAGGCTCTTGCTCCTACGTATCCTCAATGAGAAACTCAGACCTACGTAGTTCTAGATAACTTGTGAGACTTGAAAAAGTCTCCACCAGAAAATGCTGACACCTCCGGAAAGGGCGCAGATGACCACATTGGCCTCCGCTCGTCAATCACACTTGGGGTTACTGAATGACGAGGTGAGGATGACCGTAAGGTGTCTCCGCGGGCTACCAGCTTTTGGGTCATGGTAACAAAAAGCGGTGCGGTCGACAAAAGCGAGGCTCCTGCTCCTACGTATCCTCCAATGAGGAACTCAGACCTACGTAGTTCTGGATAACTTGTGAGACTAGAAATAGTCTCGATGTTTTCTTCGCTAAAATGCGAACGTGCTTTAGTAAAGAGATAAAACTTCCAACTAATCAGATCAACATATGCTTTTCGGACAAAAAATAATGTGTTTACCGGGGAAGAAGAATCTGCTGATGAAATTTTCTCATAACCACAAATGAGATTTTGGATGTTTAGCATTTCGTTTCTAAATGACCATTTAGAGGAAACACCGGGTTCGACCAAAATAGAAGAAAATCACTCAAAGTGTATCAATCTCGCACAGGTAAGTGTTTCATCCTAATTCCGAAGCATAGATATGTCACGACTTGACTTTGCAAATTATTTCCTATCAAATCAAAAATTACATGCGTGATCATGGATCAATAGGACTTTCCTTGGGAATGGGTTCTTTTGGTGGGTTTTTCGGCTTTTGTGTGTTTTTGGCCTTTTCCTTTTCTGTTTTTGTTTTGCGCGAGGCGAGCAAGTCGCCGACGCACAGGATTTTGGTTGGTAATCAAAGGGAGAAGACCACTTTCAGGTCGTGGTTTTCTTTCCTTTTTTGTTTATTTGGTGACAATTCTGTACTGTTCAGATATTGTCTGGTTTAAAGACCTTTCTGCACATCTCTTCTGATTTCTTTCGATCCTTGATCAGGAGCTTTCTTTCCTTCCTTTTACTTTCTCCCATTCTTTGGTTGGGAATTTTCTTTCTTTTCTTTTCGCTTTCTCCCACTCTTTGATTGGGAATTTCCTTTCCTCTTTTTTTTCTTTGATTGGAAATTTTCCTTCTCTTCTTTTTTTGCTTCCGAGGGTAAGGATTGACATTCTCACCCTGGGTCAAGGTTTATGGTGAGTTAGGATTTTGGCTCAAGGCTCGTAGAACGGCTAGACATGATACATGTCAGGGTTTGGTTTGGTTCAAGGATAAAAAGGGATGCCCCATATTATTTCCATGACACAATGCAAAATGATGATTTGGAAACTTTATGCAAAACTGGTCATGTATGCACCTATGTGGACACTCAAGTGTCAAATTTTTATGGTCATGTGATGCTAGGGCTTAAGATTCATTTCCTCTATTTTAGTCGACCCAATGTTTCCAAAATATGTTCTTTTATCCATTTGTGCATTCATCCGAGTCCATTTTGGGCGTCCGGGGAAATTTCACAGCGTTCACCCTTCGGGTGTACACACATCTTTTCAAAAACTAGCTATAATCGGCGAATTTTCCTTTCAATCAAAATTCGGAAATCATCTCTTTCAAAAACATGTTGGTTCTTTATCTTCTATTTTCCTTCTTTTTCTCCTTACTTGCTCTCTCTTTCCTCCCTTTTTTATTATTTTTATCATGATTTTTGTTTGTTTTATTTTTTTGGACGATGTTCCTAAACGAAAAACTCTACACGGTTCCAGAATTTCAAACATCATTGATAGTAATGATATAAACACTAACGCAACAATCCAAACAAAAATGTATGCGCTGTACAAATGACAATCGAAACAACAAAAACAAACATTAGTCTCTCATAACATAAAAATGATAAAAGAAATATGAAAGAAAACATGAATCTGGGGATCTCCCAGTCATGTAGCTCCACTCCCTCCCAAGAAGTCAAGCAAATCGGCCATCTCCTCGTCCTCGTGGGCCTCCTCTCCATCGCCGGGAGCCTCTGGGGGCGCCTCTCCTGCTTGGGCCTCGGGCCAATCCCCGGGCCATGCGACCTCTGCCCTGAACTGGTCTGGAGTAGGGCATGAAAAAGAAGCGAAGCCCTGACTCTGCATGCTAAGGCTCAGCTGGTAAAGACAATCATGGGTCTGTACATGTGCCCGGTGGTTGGCTGCCTGCTCGCGAACCAAATGCCGCAAATACCGCTCTGTATCAAACGATCCAGCCTGGCCAGCCTGATAAGGTGGCGGCGCGTCTGCGGCCTGCGGAGCATCCCCCTGAGCCTGTCTCTGGGTGCAATACTTCTCAATAAAAGCCCGGGTGATGGGCGGCCGAATCACCTTGGTAGGTGCCACGGGGACTCCGAACGACTGGCAGAGTCCTGTGATCAGTGCGGGAAATCCCAGGGCCCTATTGGACTTATCTGGATCCAAAGGGTGCCTGGTAGGTGCCATACCTGCAAAGATATAGATGGCATCAGCAATTAACTGAGCCACATGGATGCTCATCCGCGTCAGGATGGCGTACACCAGCTGACACTTCGGCAGGGGGAGGTTGGAATTATGATCGGTGGGCAGGATGTTGCTGAGCAGCAAAGTCATCCATATCTGAGTCAGGGTGGTCATGTTGGTGCGCATGATACGCACCCGTCTTCCGGCAGCAGTCCGGGCAAAATCTTGTCCCGGTATACATAGCAACTGAGCGATGGCCTCCTCATCGAACCCATTACACCGGTTCCTCCTCTGGCCATACTCGCACTCCTGGCCCTCTTCCAGCACTAACGAATATCCTAGGAGTTGGCCGATAGCATCTGCATCAAACGGGATCCACTGACCCCTCACCCAGGACCTCATGTCACGCACGCCCTCCTCTGTTGGCCAAGCATTGGCATAAAATTCGAGGACTATTTCTGGATCGAACTTGGCCATGGGGGTAACCAGTGATGCCCACCGCCGGCGACCTATTTCTTCCTGGAAATCGGTATACTCATCGTCCCTGAGCTGGACGCGTTGCTCCCGGAAAAATGACCATCCCTTGATGGCCTCGAAGCGCTGCTGGTGTACAGTGCTCCTAAAGCGGTGACTGTCATACTCAGGAGCGGAACTAGTTCCTTCGGTCGCCTTATCCTTCCTGGACCTCTTTGAGGCAAGCTTCCTCGGGGCCATTTCCTGCGAAGGCAAACATTTGGAAAGTTAGTTTTACCAAGAAATGCTACTCTTAAAACAAAAATGGCATACAACCTCCTCCAATAAACACAAACATCAATGTAAATTTAGAGCAAACTCATGCACATACTTCCTTACGAACATTCACTCGCACAAGATATTCTTCTAATTAAGAAAAATGCACCCATGCACAATCAAGGCACCTTCGTTACCTAGATCACTTATATGTACTTCCAAGGCATATTTGCTACCTACATCACATGCATTTCCTTTGCTAAATTTACATACGTGCATACTCAAAGCACTTTGGCTATCAAAAATTGCATACGTGCACATTCTGGTATTTCTAATACCTATACATACACAAACTTCATGATGAATCTTGGCTACCTACACAATAAGGTGCTACATTTCATGCTTTATTCAAGTGTTTTTGCTACCTAAAGCCGCATGCAAATTCAAGTATATTTTCTTTTGTTGACTAAAATGGCATTCAAATTAAAAAGTATCTCTGTAAGGTATTTTCTTTACATAAAATGCAACATATATATATTTTTTGTGAGACATTTTGACTACCAAAAATTACATGTACATACATCCAAGTATTTTGCTACCACGCCCCAAAGTGTAAATTGCCAAAGGTATTTTGCTACCTATTCTAAACCTACACATTTATGATGAACAAAATTCCTAAACATCTAGGCGTAGGGAAATTATTGTAGCGTGGCTCATAGCTGATTGCTGGCCAAAAAGGGTAACTTTACCCAATATGCACCCACTCTTGTGTTCTCTTGCATAAAAAACTTTGGTTCCTAGGCCTAGTATATATGGGGGGCAATTACTCTAGCCCTTACGAAACCGAATACATGCCCCCAAAAAATAGAAAACATGTGCAGACCAAATTGTCCCATAGGTTGTTTCCCTACAAAAATCACGCGCTAATGCCATTGAGGCATTTCACCGAACACTTGGTGGGCGCGCGTTTAGGCATCAATAGCAAGAGAACGGGGACAATGTGGCATGTCCCATTGCTTCAAAATGCATTATAGGCCTAGGGCCATCTCATACAAACCCCCAATTCAACCTAATCAGGCAAGAAAACAAACCAAAATTGCCCCACATATTTGAGCACATTCCCACAATTTAGAGCACCAGAAGGAGATCAAAATACACCAATGAAAAGCTAGAAAGCTTAGGGATGGAATACTTACTTGTTGGTGATGAATAAAAGCGCAAAACGGAATCGAAAAATGCGAAAAGTAGAGATCCTAGGGCTGCAAACTCGTAAATTCCGTGGGTATGGCTTTTGAATGGGGGGAAAAGAAGTTTTTGAATGCAAAAACGTCCCCCTTTCTTCGTTTTTTATATTTTGGTGCAGGGGTTGCTCGCCTAGGCGAGCTAACCTGCACTTTTTTTTTTTTGAGAGGAACAGTAACCATGTCCCCTCCTTCCTTATGGATTAGCGTTTTGCCTATTTGAGCCTACTTAATTTAGAATTAGGCGTTAATTACTTAAAAAAACAAACAATGGTAGTAAAATACTGCGAATTCAAAGGATACTGGGCTGCCTTGCGCGATGTTCTCTGCTTGTTTAGCGCAGAGAAGGGGCAACGATCGGTCGGTCGTGACCCCATCCCCACTTGCATCCGTCCCTATGTACCTGCAAGTAAGAAACAACAAGGTGTGGCAAATCTTGACCGCATCGTTGTCTTACCTTGATTGGTTTCTGCTGTTCTAGCTTTGTCTCTACCCCAGAAGGTAGCTCAAGATGATCCTGCCCCTGTTTTACCACAACAATATGCATGCGTATGCGTATGTATGAATGTTTTCACACTCAGCAAATTTTAGTGAAAGTTGGTTTAGGTTCAATTTAAATTAAGCGCTTGGGGCATCCCATGAACTGAGCGGAAGGGCTCAGGTGATCACAAATTAACGCAAGGTTTGAAACCAACGTGAGGACTAAAACCTCGAATCCACGTTCATTTCTTTAAAAGATTGAAACGAGAGATACAGTAGACGGGGAATCCCTGGGGGAAATCCAGAAAACACATAAAGATAAAGAACATGCAGCGACATCCTTAATTGCCCCAGATTCTAAGCATAATATCGCTTGACGACATCAGAATTCACGGGTGAAGGTAGCTCTTCGCCATCCATGTTGGTAAGGACCAGGGCTCCTCCGGAAAAAGCCCTTTTCACAACAAAAGGCCCTTCGTAGTTTGGGGCTCATTTTCCTCGATTGTCCTTGACAGCATGGGACATTTTCTTTAGCACAAGGTCTCCCTCATGGAACTTGCGCAAGCGTACCTTCTTGTCGAATGCACTCTTCATTCTTTGCTGGTACAAGCGCCCATGACTCATGGCCGTTAAACGCTTACCCTCAATGAGGTTGAGCTGGTCATAGCGCGTTTGAGCCCACTCTGATTCCTTTAATCCGGATTCTGCCAAGATCCTTAATGACGAGACTTCTACCTCAAACGGTAACACAACCTCCATCCCATATACCAATGAGAACGGCGTTGCCCCAGTTGACGTTCGCACTGAAGTTCAGTAACCGTGTAACGCGAATGGGAGCATCTCGTGCCAATCTCTGTACGACACGGTCATCTTTTGGATAATCTTTTTGATATTCTTATTGGCCGCTTCCACGGCTCCATTCATCTTTGGCCGGTAGGGCGTGGAATTGTGATGCTGGATTTTAAACTCCTCGCACATTTCCCCCATCATCTTGTTATTCAGGTTGGTGCCGTTGTCCGTGATAATCTTCCTTGGCAAACCATATCGGCAGATGATCTCTTTCTTAATGAACCTGACCACCACACCCCTCGTGACATTGGTGTAGGAGGCCGCCTCGACCCACTTGGTAAAATAATCTATCGCTACGAGGATGAAGTGATGACCATTCGAGGCCTTGGGCTCAATAGCCCCGATGACATCTATCCCCCACATGGAGAAAGGCCAAGGGGCGGACATGACATTCAGAGGATGCGGTGGAGCATTGACATTGTCTGCGAACGCTTGACATTTGTGGCATTTCCTTACATGGACACAACAATCACTTTCCATGGTAAGCCAGTAATAACCTGCTCTTAGGATCTTCCTGGCCATAGCATGCCCGTTGGCGTGCGTTCCAAACGAGCCCTCATGGACTTCCTCGATCATGTGATTCGCCTCCCTGGCATCCACGCACCGCAGGAGTGTCATGTCGTGGTTTCTCTTATACAGTATGCTTCCGCTCATGAAGAAGCCGGCCGCCAACCTTCTCAATGTCCTCTTATCATTGTCGGCAATCTCTGGCAGGTATTCTTTGCTTACGACATATCGCTTGATGTCGAAATACCAAGGCTTACCGTCTCATTCCTCTTCTACTTGGCAACAATGCGCGGGATTGCCACGACACCAAAATTAAATGTATGGTAGATCCCCATGCGGCGTTAGTTGGAACATAGACGCCAAAGTAGCAAGCGCATCCGCCATTTGATTTTCCTCGCGGGGAACATGATGGAAGGAGATCTCATCAAAGGTCTTAGCCAATTCCTTGATATAGGCCTTGTAGGGTATCAGCTTGGGATCTCTAGTTTCCCATTCCCCTCTCAGCTGATGGATTACCAACGCTGAGTCGTCGTACACCTTGAGTAGTTTGACATTGGAGTCAATCGCTGCCTGGACGGCCAGGGCACATGCTTCATATTCGGCCATGTTGTTGGTGCAGTCGAATCCTAGCCTGGCTGTGAAAGGTACACATTGATTGTCTGGAGAGACCAATACTGCTCCAACGCCATGGCCTAGAATGTTTGACGCTCCGTCAAACCATACGGTCCATTTGTCCCGATCTTCGTCCAATTTTTCCTCAAACAAGGCCATGATGTCCTCATCCGGGAATTCAGGATGCATGGGCTGATAGTCGTTAAGAGGATGTTGAGCCAAATAATCTGCTAAGGCGTGTCCTTTTATCGCTTTTTGGGTGACGTAAATTATATCAAACTCAGATAGCAGGACTTGCCACCAGGCGATTCGTCCCGTGAGAGCTGGCTTTTCAAAGATGTACTTAACCGGGTCCATCTTGGATATCAACTAGGTAGTATGGCTCAGCATGTACTGCCTTAGGCGATGGGATGCCCATACTAAAGCACAACACGTTCTTTCGAGCAAGGAGTAATTCATTTCACAGGTCGTGAACTTCTTACTTAGGTAGTAAACAGCGCGCTCTTTCTTTCCGGATTCATCATGTTGCCCCAGCATACACCCCATTGACTCGTCCAAGATTGTCATGTACAAGATGAGAGGCCTTCCAGGTACTGGTGGCATAAGCACAGGGGGATTCATAAGACACTTCTTGATCCTTCCAAAAGCCTCTTGGCAACCCTCATTCCAGCGATCAGTTTGGTTTTTGCGTAAGAGCTTGAACAACGGCTCACAAATGGTGGTGAGCTGCAATATGAATCTGGCAATATAATTCAAGCGTCCCAGGAAACCTCGGACTTGCCTCTCAGTACGGGGTTCCGGCATCTCAAGGATGGCCTTCACCTTTTCGGGGTCTACCTCTATCCCTTTCTGGCTTACGATGAAACCAAGCAATTTCCCTGATTTGACCCCAAAGGTACACTTGGCGGGGTTCAACCTTAATTGATATTTCTTAAGCCTTTCGAACAACTTCCGCAGGTTGACAAGGTGTTCTTCTTCGGATTTAGATTTAGCAATTATTTCATCCACGTAGACCTCGATCTCTCGGTGCATCATATCATGGAATAAAGCTACCATGGCCCGTTGATAAGTTTCCCCGGCATTCTTGAGTCCAAAGGACATCACCTTGTAACAGAATGTTCCCCACAGGGTGACGAAGGTAGTCTTTTCCATATCCTCTGGCGCCATCTTTATCTGATTGTAACCGGAGAAACCGTCCATGAAGGAGAATAAAGCGAAATTGGCCGTATTATCTACGAGGATGTCGATGTGTGGCAAAGGAAAATTTTCCTTGGGACTGGCCCGATTCAGGTCCCGATAATCCACACACATTCGTACTTTCCCATCCTTCTTAGGGACCGGTACAATGTTGGCAACCCATTCTGGGTACCGAGCGACGGCCAGAAAACCAGCGTCAAATTGCTTCTTCACTTCTTCTTTTATCTTCAAGGATGTTTCGGGCTTCATCCTTCTCAGTTTCTGCTTTACCGGGGAACACTCGGGATTTAGAGGTAATCGGTGTTGTACAATGTCAGAACTCAAACCGGGCATATCTTGGTATGACCAAGCAAAGATGTCTTGGTAGTCTCTTTGCAGGATTATTAATTCTTCACGGATAGGTGCGGTAATACCTGTGCCTATCTTTACTTCCCTTTTTCCACTGCCAATTCCCAAGTCTACTAGTTTTGTTTCTTCTTGATGAGGCCCCATTTCTTGGTCCTCATGGGCGACCATCCTTTCTAATTCTGGGGGAAGTCCCACATCCTCGTTCCCTTCATCTTCCGTTTGATTCGTCTTTTGCTCGAAGTTGATAGGCGGGTCCCAGGTATTAGTACCTTCGAGGGACTCGTCATCGGATCTGCCGTTTTAAAAAGTAAAGAAGTAAACATGCAAATGGATGAGAATGGGTAGAGACGTAGGAACAGATGAAGAAAGATCCTTGTATTATAAATTCAAAACAAAAGACACAAAGCCTTAACAAAAGAAAAACTCTAAAGCCTAGGCCCAACTATAGAGTTTCTAAAACCGTAAAGGTTTACATTATGCTCATTGCGTAAATGTCGGGGCGTTCCTCCATTCGCCAATTTCCCAGCTGGAAACCAGGAGGGCATGGTCGTACCAAATCCAATGTACTCGGAACATCATCTTCGTATATCGCGACCACTTGACCTTCGTCCCCCAGACCCGCGCTTATAAAGCTTCTACTTATGTGGCAGGGCGGGCTTCCTTCACCTTCTTGTCTCAACCGCGAGCTTTGACTACCACTCTTCCTTCCCGCGATGCTTCTCTTTATATCTGCCTGAGTGGGCTTATAGCCTAAACCATACTTCCCACGATTTCCTTTGGCATTTATCAGGCTAGTTATGCCGCCGTTGTCTTTGCCTAAACCCATCTCGGGTTCGTAACCGTTCCCCAACATAACTCGGGCCATCATTACTGCTGCATCGGACAGGCAAGGCTGCCCAGAGAAGGAGTCCACGGAGGAAATGCTTACCACCTCAAAAGACTGGAAAGCGGTTTCTAATGACTCCTCTGCGGCTTCCACATAAGGCATAGAGGATGGGCAGCTCACCAAGATGTCTTCCTCGCCTGATACGATGACCAGATGCCCTTCCACTACGAATTTCAACTTTTGGTGGAGTGTAGAGGGAACAACTCCCACTGAGTGGATCCACGGATGCCCCAACAGACAGCTGTAGGGGGGGTTAATATCCATTATTTGGAAGGTAACTTGACAGGTGTGAGGGCCTATCTGTACTGGGAGATCGATCTCTCCCCTAACCTCTCGGCGGGTGCCGTCGAAGGCACGAACCACCATTGAACTCGGCTTTAAGTGGGAAGCATTGAATGGTAATTTCTCCAAAGTGCTCTTAGGCATCACGTTTAAACTGGAACCATTATCGATGAGCACTGTTGCTACGATATGGTCCATACACTTGACTGATACGTGCAAAGCTTTATTATGCCCTCTCCCCTCGACGGGGATTTCTTCTTCGGCGAAGGCGAGATAGTTGTTGGCAGTGATATTATTGACCAGCCCTCCGAAACCTTCTACCGAGATATCTTGGGCCACGTGGGCCTCGTTCAAAACCTTCACTAGTAGAGTCCGATGAGGCTCGGAGCTCATGAGTAACTCCAACAGCGAGACCCTGGCCGGGGTTTTGTTGAGCTGTTCGATAACCTTGAATTCGCTCTGCTGAATTATACAGAGGAACTCGCTGGCTTCCTCTAGTGATACCTCCTTTTTACCATCCTTTTTCTCCGAAAGACCTTTTGCCGGAATATCTTTATTCGAAGCGAGGGGTATTTCATCATCTTCTTCCTCCACCACCTTTGCTTTCCCCTTGACATTCGCGGGTTGGACTGGTAGATCCGGGGGTGCAAACACACGACCGCTACGGGTCACACCACTCAGTCCCGTGATATTTGTTACCTTAGCCGACAACGAGCTGACGTCGGTGGCTTCTTCTTCCTTCCCCCGCGGAGGTGTATATCTCCATGGGACTGCGTGGCTATTTTGGTATGGGAAAGGAACAGGTTTAGCTGCTAAGGGGTGTCTGGGCTTTTGCGAAGCTGTGCCCTTGGTGAAGTATATCACCAAGGGTTTGGGCTTCGCAACACTGCTCCCATCCGTGGACTGCATGCATATATGCTGCTCCTCTCTTCCTTCACTGCTAACTTCCAGTCGACCTTGATCTATCATTCGCTGTAACAATTCCTCTACTCCCAAACACGTTTCCATGTCATGCCGCTCGCCGGAATGCAGCAAACAGGAATCCTCCTTAGGCCCACTATGAGGAATCACACCTCCCTTTTGTAGGGCCTCAAAGATAAACCTCCTAGGGGTTGCCACATCCTTTAAAGGTTTAGACCTGTGCGGCCTATCCGACTCAACGACGTTAACCACTCCCCCTCCATGATTGACGAGCGGGTTGGTTTTCACATTGGGCTGATCCTCTTGGAAAGTCAGCCATCCAGCATATATCAAATGTTGGACCTTGTATTTAAAGGCCAAGCATTTTTCAATGGAATGCCCCGGGACACCCCCATGGTACTTGCAAGTTGCGTTAGGGTCATACCACTTTGGGAAAGGGGGTTGGAGGACCTTTCCGGGAGTTACCACGGCCAAATGGTTGGCGATGAGGGACGGCAAGAGGTCTTCGTACGTCATTGGGAGTGGGGTGAATTCTTGAAATGGCCTCGGAGGGAAGTTCCTTGTTGCGTTGGAATTACCGGCCGGGCGAGTTGTGTTCGAAGTTGGAACTTGGGGAGCTTCCCTCTGGGTGGGTGCCTTAGGCTGCACAGGTGCTGAACTAGAGGCGTTCCCGGTATGACCCGAGAAGCTCGGGTGATGTTGCGCGTACTGATGGGTACCATGAGGTGTCTGCGGGGGTTTGACCCACGCGGGCGTTGAAGAGACGGCATGGGCATCTCCTTCCTTCCTTTTTGCCCCCGTTGTCCCAATTCTTTTGGCATTCGCACTCGTGGAGGAAACGTAATCGAACTTTCCTCTTTTCAACCCTACCTCAATTCTTTCCCCGGCGAACACTAGGTCCGCGAAGCTGGACGGCATGTAACCTACTAGCTTCTCATAGTAGAACACTGGCAGAGTGTCTACCATCATGGTGATCATCTCTCTCTCAACCATGGGAGGAGCCACTTGTGCCGCCAGGTCCCTCCACCGCTGTGCGTATTCTTTAAAGGTTTTGCCCTCTTTCTTGAACATATTCTGCAGCTGAGTGCGATCGGGAGCCATATCGGAATTATACTGATATTGCCTTAGGAAGGCAGTAATCAGATCCTTCCAAGTACGGATACGGGAAGCTTCCAAATTAGTGTACCAAACTACCGCGGCTCCGACCAAGCTATCTTGAAAAAAGTGTATTAATAGCTGCTCATCCTTAGAGTGTGCGCCCATCTTGCGACAGTACATCTTGAGATGGTTCTTGGGACAAGTCGTCCCTTTATACTTGTCGAAGTCCGGTACTTTAAACTTCAGGGGGATAACAACATCGGGTACTAAGCAAAGATCCGTCATGTCTGCGAATGGATAGTCCCCAAATCCTTCCACGGCTCTCAATCTCTCCTCGAGGAGATCGAGCTTCCTCCTTTCTTCAGTTGCCGGGGGCAATCCTTCCATGGACAAAACTATTGGTTGTGTCGTGATGTTGGGCTGAGGCAACATGCTGGGTGCCGGCCCTTCGGGGATCGGGGGATAGAACTCGACATCCCTTCAAGCATAGTCTTGAGGGTCTTCGTGGACCTCGTCATGCTGTTGAGGAGGCTCTCTTTCAAGGACGGGAGAAGCAATATAGCCCGCATCGTCTTGCAGGACGGGTGGTGAGTAGTTGGGCGGCAATCCATAAGGGTAAGCCGCTCGGTTGTATCCCAGATAAGGGTTGCCGTCGTGCCCCAGCGTGTTCCTTCCCCGTCCTACTATGTTTGAGGGAGGATGGCGCGCGGTTGCCAAGAGAGTTGGGTCTGCTTCGGCAGCCGAACTGACAGCGGCAGCGGTGGCCACGTTTTTCTCCATGAGCTGCCTCATTCCTAACATGGCCTCCATCATGGAAGCCATCTGTTCTTTCAGAGCCGACATGTCGGCTTTCATCTGTTCCTGTGTCTCCTCTTGATCACCCATCGTTCTAGATTTGGATCTGGTGCGATAGGGATGCCTTGTGGCGCGTTTAGTTATGGTGTTTTTCCCTAAAAAACCAAACGTGAGGAGTGGGTAAAGAAAAAAAGAATGCATGCTAGAGATAAAATACAGGAGTGATTTGATTCGCACAAGCTTTTTGGAGTAGAAACATGGGACCAACTCATTTTATTTCAGAAAGTCGTATCTAGTCAAGGTCTGAGAGACCATACAAGTTTTCTAGCGATTTCTAATTATGTGGGCCATTAAGTCTATCATATGCTGACAATAGCCGAGAAGCCCATGAATTTCTTCGGGGGCGGAGTAGGTGTCCGCCATTGCCTTGGCCTTGGCTAACAATCGGGGAAGTTCTTGACTCCCGTTCAAGGTAAGAGCAAACCGATCCATCCACATGGTTGCCTCTTGGTGTAAAGAGTCGATCACCCTTCCTCTAGCCTCTTTTTCCGCGTATACTTGGGCATACTTGTCCGCGACCCTATGCTCGTGGGCCGTGGCTAGACCTAACTCTTCTTGATACTTGGCGATGATAGCTAGCATGTTGGTCTCCGTCTCGCATAAACGCTGAGACAAGCTCCTTTTGGACCTGGAACAGGCAACTAACTCCTCTTTGAAAACCATGCTATGTGCTCGCGACTGGTCCCTCTCTTCCCTTCGCAGCTTGAGCTCACTGTTGCTACCCCACAGAGCTCCGCGAAATTTTTTACGACCATACTCTTCCTTGCAAGCCCTCTTGGCCTCTTGTTCAAGGGCTTTTGCGGTAGTTGCATTCTCTTCCCGTAATCCGGCACATTCCTTCCGGATGTGTGTAGCGGCTAACTTGAACTTCTCCTTGGCAAGTTTCGCCTTTCCTAACTCGTTTTTGAGAGCTTGGACTTCTTCGTCCTCTTCCGGTGCTTCGAAACTCTCTTCGCTGACGACTTTTAACTTGGCGAGCCAAACTAAACCTCGTGTATGAACTTTCAGCCATTCATGGTAACCACCAATGATGCCATTACGAATCCCCCTAAGTTCTTGATCTTTCCTTAACGGGGTTTCCCATGCCTTATGGATTCTTTGTATAGCCTTGAAATTTTGCGCGCCGAAATCCCTCACAAGGAAAGGAGACATGCTTTCTTCCATCGGTGCTCCCCTCATGGGGTACCCTAGTTGTCTTATAGCGAGCGCGGGATTGTAGTTAATACAACCCCTCGTTCCTATCAGCGGAATGTTTGGGTACCCTCCACATGAGAAAAGGACTCCCTCCTTCCCTTCATTCCATCGGGGGAACCAATTGATTGTTCTACCTCCTATCCCAACCAAAAGCTGGTCCCAATCTATTCTTCTCTTTTCAGTACACGAGCGATGGCTTTGGAGCGGACATGGATGCCTCGTGTCTTGCTGGAACAGGTGTGAAACCAACCAAACATAGAGAGCGGGCAAGCAACAGATGATCTGTGCGCTACTCTTTTCGCACCTTCGGTCAAATGTGTCAAATAAATCTGCCAAGACAGCTACCACCGGACTTTCCTTGCTATGGCGGTATGCAAGGAACGCGTCGATTGCGGCTAGGTCCACCAAACCATCTACGTTTGGAAAGAGGACGACCCCAAAGATTAGCAATGCTAACACATCCATAAACGGGACCCAATCTTCTTGATTTGCCATATCCCTCGCCTTGTCTTCTAGGTACTTCCGTGGTAGGCCCGCTATGCCGTTTCGAGTTTGTTTTACGCGGTCCAAACCTCTTGCTGAATCCTTGACCACAGTTGCAATTCTGCTCAAAGAGGGGAGACAACCGGAGAAAAGATATGGTTTTCTTCCCCCGAGAGGACATCCTAGAATCTCCTCAAATTCTTCAATGGTCGGTACCAATTGGAAGTCTCCGAACGTGAAGCATCTCAAAGGCTGGTCGTAGTATTGGGTGAGTGATGCAATGGCTTCTATGGATACCTCTGCTATGGTCAACTCTAAGATCTTTCCGTAAGTCTTGCGGAAGGCTTGCATTTGGAGAGGTTCCATCAACCGCCCTAATTCCTTGATGCTGGTGGCATCTAGGCCTTTAACCTTGACTTAGTAAAACCTCCTGCCGGTTTGATTTGTCCCCATGCTTACTAAAGTGAGACAAAAAGCTGGTGCAAATCAAAACTCCGATATCTCATGGGTGGAATGGATGAATGCATGAAGGAATGCATATGACACAGATGTAATTTAAGAATGCGGGTGCCCAGGACATTGTCTCCTTCTTAGACACAACGTCTAGGGGTAGCAAAGTGCCCCAACGTATGTATTTAAAACGGTGACCCGGACCCTCCGTTGATTTGTCTATAGAGGGGATCAAGACAGAACCTGTATGCGATGCATATGCAAAAGGCGCAATGCAGGAATGTACATAGTATGACAATATTCACTGAACATAAGCAAAAGGGTATATGATACTTATGCATGGCAATGTGAAAAATGGCACGCAGCGTGTTTGCTCTGTGCCCCTATTTAAGGGACCTATAAGGGAGAGAGCTAACTAGGCATTTAGTGATAACCCCCAAGGTAGTCATATCTCTCTTGATGGTTTCTAGAGGTATTATCCCCTTCGAAGAACATACAGCAGCAGTAGGGACTACTAGCAACAATATGTTTTCAAAGAGAAAAACTCTAGATGAGGGTTCACTGTAATCAAGCAAGTCGGAGACCTAGCATGATCACAGATTCACCTCCACTCCTTATGTTCCTATGAACCCGGGTATAGGGCCCTTTTTCAACTCATAGTGTGTGCAAATAGTGTTCGTGTTTGTGTGCATCAAATGAATAAATATTTACCTCATGCATACATTTTAAAACGCACTAAAAGCAACAAAGAGTTTATATACACAAGAACATAAGACAAATAAAAGGGAAACCAACAAAGGAGAAAGTCACGATAAAACATTGCACAAGATTTAAATGGCCTAACTCTCTAAAAACTTTCCCCAGTGGAGTCGCCAACTGTCGCAACCTACCCTTCGGCGGGAGGGCGACGCGTGACTCGCGGGATGCGTGTTCCACGAAAGGAATACGCACGGAGTCGCCACCAACGTTTATTTGAGGAAAACGTCAGAAAAACCAGAAAAGACGCGATCTACGAACTTTTAAGTGAAAGGTTCGGGAGTTGTATTTACGCACAGGGAAGGTCTTAGCACCCCACACGTCCGTCACAAGGGACGGCAGCCTTTAATCGAATGTGCAAACATGACTTTGATTTTTACGTTCCCTTTTACGTCTTTATATCCTTTATACCCTTTTTATATTTTTTCTCTTTTTGTGGTCGACAAGGGTGTTTCCCTTTGCTCCTACGTATTCCTCAATTGCGATGAGGAAATCAGACCTACGTAGTTCTTTCTTATGCGTGAATCAAGTGATTCTTTTTTACTTGAAAGGTGATCATTTTAAGGCGTTGGACCTTAAAAATGATCCATTTTACTTAGTAAGAAATTGAAATAATAAACTTTCAAAAAAAACCTATTTTTGTGGACGAGCTTGACTAGGCGAGTTGATTTTAGCCTTAGTTTCACTTTAGTTATTAGTCAATTCGATTAAGAATGAGAAATCCCGAAGAGAAAACGTCCAATTGATTTTTCGCTTTATTTTACTAAAGGGGTATTTTTTATTTTTTATTATTATATTATTATTTACCTCTTTTTTTTGGTTTCCAACGTGGTTGCGGCACGACCGATCGGTCGGAATTCATTTCAACCAAAGTTAACGGATAATGCAATTCAAACGATCAGTGGAAATTTATTTTATTTTTAGGTTAAGCGAGAAATGACTTAAATAAAATGGCTTAAGCACGTCAAAAGGGGGTATAAAAAGTGAATGAAACGAGAATAAAAATACATGAAACCAAATGTGGACCACCACGGGTACATAGGATGAATTGAAAAGCTTGGTTTGAGGTACTTACCCGTTGAAGACTGAAGAACGATGAAGAACGAATGAAGAACGTCGAAGAACGGTCGAAAACCTTCGCGAAATCACTCACGGAAACGTTACGGAAACGTTACGAAAGCGCCTAGGCTTGGATTTTCTTCACGGAAACAATTTTCCTAAACAAATTCGAAAGAGAGAGAAGTGCCTAAGGGGCTGAACCCTTTTCTACTTCACTTCTCCCCCTATTTATAGAAAATTGGGGGAGAAGCTTGCCACCCAGCTCGCCCAGGCGAGCAGGGTTGCTTCCTCCAGAAGCAACAGCCTTCTGGAGGAATCTTCTGGAGGGCCCAAGTGGGCCTGGTTGCTATTTGCACCCCCATTTTTACTAAATACACCCCCTGCCCCTTTTTTGGTGATTCTTTTTTTGTAAAGTTACGGAAACTTACGAATTTCGCAACGATACTTGTTTTCTTTCCGTAATGTTACAGAACCTTGCAGATTACATAATCATCCCCCTTTTGACTTACGGAAGGTTACGGAACCTCACTAATTGTGCAACGATGCTTCCTTTTGATTTCCGGTGCGTCACGGAACCTTACGGATTGTGCATCAATACCTTCTTTTGATTTCCGGCATGTCCCGGAACTTCACAAATTGCCTAATGATGGGTGCCAAGCACCTCACAAGGACCAAACAAAAGTTACATGTCATCAAGCAAAGGTCCCCAGAAGAAATTAGGGTATGACAGTTATATTTTGAAGGTTCA
The DNA here is from genome assembly GCF_004193775.1 of Glycine soja. Taxonomy (NCBI): domain Eukaryota; kingdom Viridiplantae; phylum Streptophyta; class Magnoliopsida; order Fabales; family Fabaceae; genus Glycine; species Glycine soja. The sequence continues at coordinate 26,594,163 of NC_041016.1, read as the reverse complement.
TGTCTTTTCAAAGTGTTTTCTGAAGTGTCGTTGTTGGTAATCGATTACAAACATCTGGTAATCGATTACATCTTTTAAATTCAAATTTCAAAACCCTTCTAAAAGCTATTTTTTCAAAATTGTCTTCCGGTAATCGATTACCAGAGCCTTGGATGTCTTGGAAACACATTGTTTTGAGGCAAAAGCTTGATCTTGAATTAATCTGTCTTCTAGTAATCGATTACACTACTTGGTAATTGATTACCAGAGCCTTGATCTCTTGGAAACACTTTGTTTTGAGGCTAAAGCTTGATCTTGAATTAATCTTGAAGCAATGCCTAACCTTTGAATGTTTGTTGAAGTAATCTTGACAGCAACCTTGTTTGATTATTCTTTGGCATCATCAAAATCATGTATTCATACATTCACAGGATCTTCTTCATCAATGGAGTCCTTTACTTCTTCAAGATCAATGGTAGTGGAATGGAGAAGGAGGAAAGGTGATTGGAGATGTCACTTCAAGGAGAAGATGAGTCACAAACAAGCTCACAGCCATAGGAACTCATGGGTAAGAGCTTGAAGGTAGGAGAAGATGAGCAGAGAGACAGGGAGAGAAGGGCACAAAATTTTGAGAGAGAGAAAAGGGAGAATGAGGTATGAACTTTGAAGTCTAATTTCTCAAATCATCAAAGTTCCAAAATGCACACACAATGCCTCTATTTATAGCCTACGTGTCACACAAAATTGGAGAGAAATTTGAATTTCTATTCAAATTTCACTTGAATTTGAATTTGAATTTGTGGAGTCAAAATTTCACTAATTATGATCAGTGAATTTCATCTATGGTTCAGCCCACTAATCCAATATCAAATCCAAGATTCTGGGAGGTCTAGCCTATAAGCATTGTTGTTGATCCTCTCCAAGACATGAAAAGGTCCATCACCTCTAGGGATAAGTTTGGACTTTCTCTTAGTAGGAAATCTATCCTTCTTAAGATGGAGCTAAATTCAATTCCCTTCATTAAGCACCAACTCCTTCCTTCCTCTATTGCCTTTAGCTGCATACACCTTTATTTGGTTCCTAACCCTCTCATGTAATTTCTTCACAAACTCTAACCTAGATACCCTTTCTTTATGTATGAAAAAAGTGTTAAGTGGAAGGGAAATTAGGTCCAAAGGTTTGAGAGGATTGAACCCATAGGCAACATCAAAAGGTGACTACCGGGTAGTTCTATGAATCCCCTTATTATAGGCAAACTCCACATGAGGAAGGTACTCATCCCAAAACTTGTGATTGCCTTTTAGGAGAGCCCTTAACAATATGGTTAGAGATATATTCACTACCTCTATTTTCCCATCAGTCTATAGGTGACAAGTAGTGGAGAAAAGGAGCATAGTTTCTATCTTAACCCATAATTTTTTCCAAAAATGGCTAAGGAACTTAGCATCTCTATCAGACACAATAGTCTTAGGCAAACCATGAAGCCTCACAACTTCTCTAAAGAAGAGTCTTGGGATATGACTAGCATCATCTACCTTGTGGCATGGTATGAAATATGCCATCTTGCTAAACCTATCCACCACCACAAAGATAGAGTCTACACCTCTCTGGGTCCTAGGAAGCCCAAGGACAAAGTCCATACTAATATCTACCCAGGGTGCAGATGGAATGGGTAAGGGTGTGTATAGCCTATAGGGCATCACCCTAGACTTGGCTTGAAAACAAGCCACACTCCTAGTGCAATACCTATGAACATCTTTTTTCATATGGGACCAAAAGAATTTTTCCTTGAGGAAGACAAAAGTCATATCAATTCCAAAATGCCTCATTAGCCCACCCTCATGGCTCTCTTTGACCAACAACTTTCTAATGGATCCTTAGGGTATACGAAGTCTTCCCTCCTTGAACAAATACCCCTTAGCAATATAGAATCGCAATGCCTTATGCATGCGATATCTAACAAGATGTGCACAATCAATCTGTAGGCCTTTATGAAAAGCCCACATAAGAATAAGATCTTCTTCAGAAACCTGTGCAAGGTTTGAAGATCTTGGAAGCAAGATACGAACTATGAGATAATGAAGGATGCGGCTCTCAAAAGCCAATGAACCGACAAGAAGCCTTTCGGTCATATCCGCTTGGTTGGTGCAAACCAACCGGCGGGCATCATGCACAAAAAAATCAAACTTCCAATCATCAATCAGTGTACCTTCAAATGGTACACCTTCACTTAGCAATTAGGTTAAATCATAGAATAGGGATTGGTCAATGACCATCTTAATCCCATAAACGTCAGAAATTAAAGTGCCTTCTTGGATTTCTAGGTTTGAATAGAAGGCTTTGACTAAATCAGAATAAACAGACAATTTTAAAGACATGAAAGGAATAAGATTGGAGTTTTCAAATGCTTGAATGCATTCAAAACTCTCATTTGAAAAGAAATCCATATCAATGAATTTTGGATCAATAATGGAACGAGATGAAAAGAGATTTGTGTACCGTATCCGTTGTTCCTCAGATGAAAACAATGATCCAGAGGGAATAGAGGAAGGAATCGGCGTTTCCTGTGACTCGGAATGTCATTGACTCCGACTCAAAGTGCCCTTTCGCTTCTTTGATGGTTCCACCATTTGAAGAGATTATTCGAAATTTTAATCGGTTCAAATGAAAGAGAATGAAAAAAGATGAAGTTTGGGCTTTGTGGGGAGTGATTTGGACAAGAAATGAGTGAGATGTGGCTGAAGAAAGATTTGGGGACGAGGGTTTTCGAGAGAGAGGAGAATTGCAGATTTCAGAATTTGAAATCTGAATATATAGGTGCAGGGACGCGTGGTAATTGATTACATTAATATGGTAATCGATTATCAGAGAACAACATAGCCAGAAATAACTACCTGTAATCGATTACACTAATATGGTAATCAATTACCAGAGGTTATTTTAGCCAGAAAATAAAAGCTAATTGACTTTTTAGAGGAGAAGGAATTTCAAATGAGTATCAAAATACTTTATAATATAATAAAAAATATTAAAAAATACTTTATGAATGAATCTTAATCAAGTAATTCACATATTATATCATGTAAAACATTAAAACATGTAGATATTCAATTATATCAAAGCAATCAAACGCAAGTATTGAAGAATAATGATTATAGATATTATTAAAATATTTGAATGAAGATTTCATGCAAAGAAGATAAACTCAATCAAGAACACATACTCATAATTTCAAACAATCAAAACAACCAAATAATGAAAAATTGTTAGTCATCATAATCAAATAAATTGAAGGAAAATTTTCAACTAAAAATATTTTAACAAGAGAATGGTTTTGATATTACCTTTTTCATGATTAAGATGTTTAGATCTTCAAAGATGAAAGTCATACTTTTGCTCTTTGTTTAACCTTCTAGAGAGATGTTTTCATCACTCTCATAATCCTTGGTTAGAAGATTGATCTCCTTTTTTGAACCATCGGATGAATCATTGTCGTCCCATGCAATGTAGGCCTTCTTGGTTCTTCTTTCATCATACCTTTTCTTATCACTTTTCTCAGGCCATTCTTCATTTGAAGGACAATTAGCTTTGATGTGACCAATTTGATTGCATTTGTAACATCTAATAACTTGAGAGTCTTCTTGTGATCTTCTTCCATTGTTAAAGTTCTGACGCCTTTCTATTCTTCTTCTCTTGACAAATTTCTAAAACTTCTTGACATAAAGTGAGAAGTCTTCTTCATCATCTGAGTCTTCTTCTTCATTTTCTTCTTGCATTGATGATGAGGCTTTAAGGGCTATACTTTTCTTCTTTTTGTCGGTTTCTTCATTTTGATTAAGACGTTGGAATTCCATCTCATGTTCCTGCAATTTTCCAAATAAAGTAGCAAAAGACATAGAAGAAAGATCTTTACTTTCAGAAATAGCAGTTACCTTGGGCTGCCTTTCCCTACTTAAGCATCTTAAAACTTTATTAATAAAATCTTCATTAGGAAAGATTTTTCCTAAAGAGGCAAGATGGTTGACTATATGTGTAAATCTTTTCTGCATGCTATGGATGTTTTCATTAGGGTTCATCCTAAACAATTCATACTCATGTGTAAGGGTATTGACTCTAGATCTTTTTACATCAGTGGTTCCTTCATGTGTAAGTTGGAGAGTAACCCACATCTCCTTGGCATTTTTACAATTTGACACTCTAAAATACTCATTTATTCCTAGGGCTGAAGTAATAATGTTTTTGGCTTTAAGATCATACTGGATTCTTCTTCTATCTTCTTCTGTCCACTTATCTCTAGGTTTTTGTGTTGTGGTGCTTGTGCTTACATCTACTACAGTGGGTATGTATGGTCCTATTTCTATTACTTCCCAAATGTTTAAATCTATGGCTTCAATGAAAATCTGCATACAGGTTTTCCAATAATGGTAACCCTCACCATTGAAAATGGGTGGTCTATGAATGGAATTTCCTTCAGGAATCAAAGGATTTGAAGAGGCCATGAATCTTAAAATGGTTAAACTTTCTACAAGAAACCTGCTCTGATACCACTTGTTGGATCAAGTGGCCTCGGAATAATTAAGAAGGGGGGGTTGAATTAATTATTACTGAACCTTTACTAATTAAAAATCTACCCTTCTTAGGCTTTGACTATGTTGTTAAGAAAATAAAGAATAGAAATAAAAACTTAACCAAAAGTAAAAGCGATTATTAAAGTGCACAGCGTAAATTAAAGAGTGTAGGGAAGAAGAAGACAAACACAAGAGTTTTATACTGGTTCGGCAACAACCCGTGCCTACATCCAATCCCCAAGCGACCTGCGGTCCTTGAGATTTCTTTTCAACCTTGTAAAAATCCTTTTACAAGCAAAGATCCACAAGGGATTTACCCTCCCTTGTTCTCTTTGAACAACCTAGTGGATGTATCCTCCACTAGAACTGATCCACAAGAGATGTACCCTCTCTTGTTCTCAGTCACAACAACCCAAGTAGATGTACCCTCTACTTGTACCACAAAGGATGTACCCTCCAATGTGTTAAGACAAAGTTCTCAGGCAGTTAGTCCTTTGAAACTTTGTGAAGGGGGAAACAAAAGAATTCTCAGGCGGTTAGTCCTTTGAAATCTTTTGTTTATGGGAAAGGGAAGAATCAAAATAATTCTCAGACTATGTCGTTTTGAATTCTTTGACAAGGGAGAAGGGAGCCACAAAAGAATTCAGGTGGTTAGTCCTTTGTTCTTTTGAGAAAAATTCATGTGCTACTCAGTTTTTGAAAAAGCTTTTTAATACTTATCTTGATTAAGTCTTCTCTTGATTCTTGAATCTTGAGTCTTGAATCTTGATCTTGATTCTTGGAACTTGAATCTTGAAACTTGATTCTTGATTCTTGAATTCAACTTTCCTCTTGATCCTTGAAGTGTACTTGATTCAATCTTGAACTCATTCTTTGATTCTTGAGATCATCATCTTTGTTATCATGAAGTGTTTTTGACTTTTGAGCTTTTTGTCATCATCTTTGTTATCATCAAAACTCTTTGAATCAATCTTGATTCATCATGAAGCTTGCTTCTACATGATCTTCCTATCAAATTGTCATGGCCTTCCTAAGAGAATATGCCCTACCTCCATGGGAACTATATCACAAATAACTTCATCCTTATATGTCCCAATGGAGAAAGGTACATTCACTTGTTGGTTAACTATCATTTCCCCTTGCTCATTGAGCCATTGAAGTTTATAAGGTTTTGGGTGGGGAATGATAGTGAGGTTAAACTTGGAAACTAATCTTATGCTACAACAATTGTAACAAGATCCATTATCCACAATGAGAGAACAAGTTTTATCTAAAATTTTGCATCTTGTACGAAAGGTGTTCTTTCTTTGGGATAGGGATAGATCACAAGATTGGCTTCCAAGGAGCCTTATAACCATTAGGTCACCTTCTTCATGGGCATAGACTTCCTCACTAGACTTTTCACCTCTTGCTTCATCTTCACTTCCACTAGAGGAAGGGGAAGAGGTCTCCTCTGATGCAATCCTACCCCGCAAGGGCATTGGATAGAAGACTCCAAGTAGATTGAGCCAGAGATCCAAGGGAAGGCCCTAGGGTTCTCATTAGCCTTAGAGTAGATTTCGAGCCCATGGGCTAAGTATGAGCCCGCTTATCTTTGTAAATATTAGAATAGGTTTTTCCTTCGTTTGGGCCTTGTATTTTTTGCCATTCTAGTAGTATAAGGTTTTAGCCTTATATTTCGAGGCATTTTGAGTAGTCTTTGTATTAGGGAATTTTTTGTATTTTCATGTATTTTTTCATAGGGGTGAGCTTAGCTATTATAGGGGGTGTGTAGCTAAGCTCTAGCTTCTCATCTCAAGGAGGTGAGCTTAGCTATTAGAGAGGTGTGTGAAGCTAAGCTCTAGCTTCTTTAGGAATCTTCTTAAGGAAGCTTCTCAAGGAGGTGAGCTTAGTTATGAGAGGGGTGTGTGTAGCTAAGCTCTAGCTTCTCAAGGAAGTTTTCTCAAAGAAGCTTCTCAAGGAAGTTTTCTCTAGAAAGCTTCTCAAGGAAGCTACCTAGTCTATAAATAGAAGCATGTGTAACACTTGTTGTAACTTTGATGAATGAAAGTCTTATGAGATACACTTCAAAGTTCCACTTCTCTCCCTCTTTTATTCCTTCAATTTCGTGCTCCCCCCTTCTTTCTTTCTTTTCCTCCATTAAAGCATCCTCTTCAAGCTTCTTATCCAAGGAAATTCTTGGTGGTGAAGCTCCTTCTTCCTTGGCTTATTCCCCAGTGGATGGTGCCTCCCCTCTCCTCTTCTCCTTTGCCTTCCACTGCATCTCCATGGTGTAAAATCACCATTGAAGGACCTCATTGAAGCTCAAAGATCCAGCCTCCATAGAAGCTCCACAAGCAAGCTTCCATCATCCTCTTGACTACTATAAATGTCTTGAGCCTTCATAATTATGGTTTTCTTTCTGGGGCATTGAGAGACAATGTGACCTCTCCCAAGACATTTGAAGAATTTAATGTTGCTAGTCCTTGCTTGGGAACTAGCCTTAGAGGGTTTCTTTTCTATTGTATTCCCCTTATCACCTTTGGGCTTAGAAGGTTCAACCCCTAAGATGCCTTGCGCTTGGTCCTTCCTTGGATAAGAGTGAAAGTCATAAGATTTTGAAGAAGACTATCTTTTAAGTTGTTGCTTTACTCTTATACAAACTTGGACTATCTAGGTCCCTATATGGAAAGAGTTCAACCTTGTTCCTCACTTCCATATTAAGCCCACTAAGGAACCTAGTTATGCTTGTTCTTTCCTCCTCCCTAAGTCCAACTCTTAAAAGGAGTAGTTCCATTTGTTGTCTACATTCTTCGACACTCATACTCCCTTGTCTAAGCCTTTGCAGATTGACCATAAGATTGCTTTCATAGTAAGAGGGAATGTGCCTTTTCCTAAGATCACTCTTAAGATCATTCCAATACTCTACTAGAGGATCCCCATGAATCCTTCTTTCTGTAACAAAGGAAGTCCACCAATAGAGGGCATACCCTTGGAAGCTAAGGGTAGCCAATGGAACTTTTCTCTCTTCACTAATATGATGCCAAGAAAAGAGATGATCAACCATCATTTCCCAATCTAGGTAGGCCTCAACATTATCTTTTCCATGGAAATATGGGAGGCTAATTTTAACCTCTTCAGACCTTCTATCCTTTTCTCTTCTTTAGGAGTGAGGTCTAGTATGGGACCTATGCCAACCTCCATAGTAGTAACTTAACTCTTCACTCAAACTTTTACAAGACTCATAACTACCATAGGAAGCATTTCTTCCTCTTCCTAATTCTTTCATTAATTTTCTTCTTTCTCCTTTCTTATTTTCTCTCTTTCATCTTTACTTATTTCTTCCACTCTTTTTTTTTCCTTTTTCTTTTCTCTCTTGTGTTTCTTTCCACAATTTAAGGGATCTCAACTCATCTAATATCCTATACATGGGGTCCTTAGGAGTAGAACCCTCACCATTAACACTAGATGAAGAATGAAGAATCATGTTGGTTCCTAAGTTGTGGTTCTTTCTTGTTGGGGGTTTGAAAACAAAAGGTAAAAGAAACTATGATTGAAACTAGCCAAAATAAACACTAAAAGAGGTGTGAAAGATAAGGCAAAAACTAATTGGTAAAAAGCAAGCTATCTAGACGGTTTGACAATAGAAGGTAAAGGAAATTTAAAGCAAGCTAGACGATTTCCTATGTGAAGGATTGGATGACCCTTTGGAGGTCCCAACTGGCTCTTCACTTAGTCTATATGGTTTACACTAAGCTATTACACACAAATAGAGGTTTGGGTGGTCTCTTGAAGAATGTCCAAATACAAGGAATTGCAATAGAAAAAATTCAGCACTTAATCGTTCTATTAAAACAAATTTAGCAAAGCAATTAAGGTCTTCAAATTTGTCTTCAATGCTTGTTTGTTTTCTCAAGTGTTTCACTCAAAATTTGGTGAGGCTTTGGTTGCTTCAAATCCAATGGTGCTCCTAAGATGGTTAACCTCTAAGACTCATAAATCTTCCTTCAAGCAATGCACCAATTTCCTCTTCTAATCCTTATTGTAGGCAACACTTAAACACAAAAAAGAAGAAGACAGGCAAGAAACCAAAAGATGAAATGAATGCTAAACCAAAAGGAAATTTAACATGAAATTAATTCAATGAGATTCAAGGAAAAATAAAGCAAAAGGATAGCACCACAAGCCAAGGTGGAACACAAAGGAAGTCCTAGAATCGCACTAGATTAGATTGACAAATTAAAAACAAGACTCAAAGCAAAATTCTAGTTATGTCAACTTGGCAACACATCTAAAAGATGAACAACTCCAAGAAGTAAAATAGGCTTGTAATACAACTCAAAATAATGAACAATTTTCAAGCAAATCAAGCATACACATTTTTATTTTATTTTTTGTTGTTCTGAACATGTATTTTGACGTTAATCTTTATCACCTTTTCTCGCTAATTTATTTTTTCTTTTTTTGTTCATTCTTTTTCCATTTTTTTCCAGATGTCTATTTCATCCAGTTAAAATTTCAGCTCAAAAATAAAGTATTCAAGCCATAGCGGAGTTAAGAAGACGGTGTGCCAAAACTGACAGCGACCAAAATTTCAACCTAGAAATCAAGAGTAGTGTTTATGTTGCTTAAGGTTTGGATAGTTACAATTTGTGTTTGCTTATGCTCAATTGTCTTGGATAACACAATTTAAGAGAGCTTAAGACTTATTTTGATTCACAAATCCAGCCACAACTCAACAGCACAACTCAATTTCATCATAGGCATCATATAGGAAACTTAGAAAACAAAAAAAAATCAACAACAAGATTACTTCTAGGAATTGATTTAGAACATGTTATGAATTAGATCCAATATTCAAATGATAGGCTAATAATTACAAGAATACATGAACAAAAGTATCTAGAATTCAATCAACAAAATCAAAATTCAACACAAACTTAGAACATAATGTTACAATTATTATGACTAAACATGACTCTAAGACAACATGAATGAAGTGATTTACACTTAGATTTTTTTGTTTTCTTTTCTAATCAATATTTTGCAACAAAATTGAGATCTAAAGGTTCTGCACAAGAAGATTATGACTGAAAAATGATAGAACCTAAAATCAACACAAAAACATGATTTAAGAGTAGATCTATAAAATTTGAACCATAGAAATGCAAAAACAAGTGTAAATCTAAGATTTAATCGGTTTTTTTTAATCTACTCTAAATAGCATCAAACCACAAGACAATGAAGGAGATACACGAAGAAGATGATGAAGAACAATGAATTAAAGTGAATTGACCAAACAAAATATAGAGGAAGCAAAAGAACATCACCTAGATGAAGATGCTTTGATACCACATGATGTGGTTCCATGTAGAGCTTGTGGGCCTTGGATCTTCTTCATTAATGGAGTCCTTTTATTTTAGAATATCAATGGCAACAGAATGGAGAAGGAGGAAACATGATTGGAGACACAACTTCAAGGAGAAGATGAGTCAAGAACAAGCTCACCACCATAGGAAGTCATGGATAAGAGCTTGAAGGTAGGAGAAGATGAGTGGAGGGAGAGGGAGAAAGGAGCACGAAATTTTGAGAGAGAGAAGAGGAAGAATGAGGTATGAACTTTAAAGTCTAATTTCTCAAATCATCATAGTTCGAAAATGCACACACAACTCCTCTATTTATAGCCTAAGTGTCACACAAAATTGGAGGGAAATTTGAATTTCTATTCAAAATTCACTTGAATTTGAATTTGTGGAGCCAAATTTGGAGCCAAAATTTCACTAATTATGATTAGTGAATTTCAGCTATGGTTCAACCCACTAATCCAAGATCAAATTCAAGATTCTCCACTAAGTGTGCTCAAAGTGTGACTATATGACGTGGCAATGGGGTGTAGCAAGCAAAAGCTCACTTCCCCTTTAGGCTGGTCTGAAATTTAATTGGATTGGGCTTCTCCCAATTCAATTAAATTGCTCTCCTAACATACACATCAAATAGTGCACTTAATGCATGCGAAATTACAAGACTACCGCTAATACAAAAACTAGTCTAGGTGCCCTAAAATACAAGGGTTGAAATCTTATATTTACTAGGGTACCCTAAACTGCTGGGGTACCCTCCCTACACTATAGACCCTTAAATACAAGGCCCAAAAAATAATGAAACCCAAATATAATATTTACAAAGATATGTGGACTCATACTTAGCCTATGGGCCCAAAATGTATCCTGAGGCTCATGAAAATCCTAGCTTCTCTTGCATCCCTAGCTAAATCTTCCTGGAGTCTCCTAGCCATGGCTCTGGTGATGGGTCCCCTCCTTGGGAGGATTGCATCACAAGATTGGGTCTAAGACTAGGAGGATGAAACAAATTTTGTAAGGCCTAATTATGGAGGTCAAGGAAAGTTCAACTCAAAGTGCATGAGGTTACTCCCAAGTGGGTAACTTTTCTACAAGCTAATGAAAATTTGAGCCCAACATGAAGACAACATGACAAAATCCTGAATACACAAGACAAGTATTCATGGGTTGGAGTTAATTAGTTTTATGGTTCGAATTGTTATTTAAGACCAATTTTCTTATTTTCCATGGAATTTTCATGCTTAATTGTGAGGTAATAAGTTCAGATGTCTTTTCATCTTTTTTAGGTCTGATTTGAGTGTTTTTGAGCTTCCTAGGACATTATGATAGTTAGAGGGTTGACAGAAGTAAATTTTGGCAGCAAATAAAAGCTTAGTGGGTAATTAATGCCTAGTGGAAATGTTAGTGTGAATTCACTACATGTGCATCAAGGGTTGTTATGCTTAGCCTATAAATAGGAACCTCATGTAAGCTTCAAAGGAAAAATACTCAGATTAATCAAATTGAGTGTTTCTTTTTGTGAGAGCTTTCCTTTTGTTCTTAGGTTAAAGAACTTTATAGTGTTGGTTCTATCGGCAAGTCGCGGTTAAGGTCAAGTTCCTCTTTGTTCACTTTACCTATTTTCAAGACAATCCGTTGGTAGATTCATATCTTTATCAAACAATGACAACCATCTTACAAGATGTTGAGAACATGTATGAAAACAAAAATTAATATTTACTTTATCAAGAGGTGGAAGATTGCACATAAAAGATAGTTGAGGATAACGGAAACTATTCACAACAATGAATGAACTAAGATTCAGAGTAGAAAGCACAATTTCCATGCATCATGTTTTGAGGTATACACCTCTTTATATAGAAAACATGAGCTTATCTTAATTCATAGAATATTTGATTGGATCAAATCCAATCTAATATTCTATCAGTCAATTATTTATCTTCTAATCAAATCAAATTGTATTTGATCAATTAAGATATTGATTAGATCATATCTAATAATTTATTTCTTATCAATTAATCAAATAATATTTGATCAATTAAAATATTATTTGATCTTATCTAATCAAATATTTTTATTAATTAATCAAGTCATATTTAATTAATTAATCTTTGACTCAATTTAATTAATTACTCCAATATTTACTTTGTGTGTGTGACCTTACATGTTCCCACTAGACAGGTTCCCACTAAATTGTCAATAATATCAAATATTATCTTTATAACATTAAATATATAGATAATGATTAACATCTAACAATGCATCATTGCTACCCAGCCTATGGTAAAATTAGTGATATGATTGCAACCTAATCGCAACCACATCCACTACATAACATTTGTCCCTTTGTCCAAATGTCTTAATTGAACATGAGGCATAAGATGTATCATCCTCATTAAGTCTAATCATCGATTCCTTGATACCCAACTTGACATGTAAACACAAATAGGACCAATATCTCATACTAATCCATTTCCATGTGGCCATGCATATAGCGCGTCTCACTCTATCGAGAGGTCTAGAGACATAACTCATGCTATGTAGAAGGAATGAATCCTATCTACATCATTCACATCCCTAAACATCATTCATTATAGGCCCAAAGTACTACCTTTATGATCCCTTGTTACAATGATTTTTATAGCATTAAAGCCTACAACTCCTACATGAAAGAATTATAGTGACTTCAAGTCAAAGGACTACTATCACTTTATGGTTACCATAAAAGGGCTTATGACACTTACATATCTATTATGAAACCTTCTAATAATGGGTCTATGATCGAGGTTGTATCCGAATCAAATAAACATTAAAAATGCAGTATCTAGGAATTGATCCTAGGTCGTCTCCCAACGAGCAATGGTCAACCAAACGTTCATAACAGATAGTAATAAAACAGTAATGAATTGGGGGGGTTGTTTGTCTTTGTAAATTAAACAGCGAGTAAAATTGAATTAGAAAATATCAGAATTAAAACACGTTGCTTCCCCTTGATTCACAAGCAAGTCTCTTATCCTAGGTTGCGAGAATTTATCCTTTATCAGTTCAACCACTTAATCCAACCATAAATTAAATTACTAAGCGAAATTTAACATAAGGCATTCATTATGTGATTAAGCAACACATAGACCAATTAATCATGAATGATCATTAAGCATGAATGTAAATTAAGCGCAGAGACAATTAATCAAGCACTAAGCATGCATGAATTAATAGCAACAAATACAGAGTAATTGGTGAAAAGGAAAAACTTAATAGTAATAACAGAACCTCAAAGAGAACTATGCTTGATCTTCATGATAAAACAACGCTGGAGACTTAGCCTTCCATTAATCAATAGAAAACGAAATTGTAGTAGAAACGAAGAAAACTAGAATTATTCTCCAAAACGAAAAAGAAACTAAAACGAATTGAGAGTAGCACTCTAAAACTAAAACGAAAAAGAGAGAGAGGAAAGGAGAGAGAGAAGAGAAGAGAGAGAAGAGGACCAAAACTAGAACCTTGGTGTTGTTATATAGTTTTCAGCCCCAAAGTTTACAAATTTGTTTTAAATCCAAGCCCATAAATAAAATAAAATCTAGATAAGATAAGATAAGATAAGATCTAGATGAAATAATATCTAGATGAGATCAAATCTAAATAATATCTAGATAAGATAAAATTTGGTAGAATAAAATTTTATGCTCTCTTCAAGTCCAAACTCAATTCTAGATTCAAGCCCAAACCCAATTCTGGATTCAAGCCCAATTGCTTATAATTCTCCTGAAATTAAATTTAAAACACAAAATTAATCCAATAGGTCCAAATGATAAAACTGCATAATTAATTTGACAATTAAGGCTAATCAGTAATTAAAATGGTGACAAAAAGGGTTAAGAAATATGAGAAAATGATGACACATCAGTCTATCCAGTATAAATATTCATTTGAGTCAGTTGCTTGTTCCTTGCTTAAATGGTGATGCTTTGGCTATCTCCATTCCTGAATATGAGTATTAGGCATGTCTAGAGGCCCAATAAGAGGCTAGTTATTTCAAAGAGGAACTCGTCTCCTAAAACTTTGGATTTGGGATCCAAACTTGCAACATTATGGTACAAATATAACCATAAGGCGTGACATGCCTCAAGTGTATAAAAAATATATAAACCAAAATCATGATACAAATGTAGCCAAAATAGATTGGCCAATAAGACTCACTCCAACAATACATCAGTTGTGGTAAAGTCCGACAAATAGAGGAGACTTTGTCAGATTTTTGTGAAAAATTCATTAACACTTACTTTAGAAAGAAAAAAAGTCAATATTTTAGTTGAAAGAGTCGTTTATCCTTCTATTACCGTATTATGCCAAAGAGTTATGTAAGGTTGGGGTTTCTTTTTTTGGTTCTTGCTATGGGATTGTTTGATGTTTCAATGCTTTGTTTACTTTTCAACCTTGTGTGATTTTGAAACATGTGGACTTAGGGTTTCTTTTTAGGTTTTTTCTGTGGGGATAATTTGTACTAAGAAAATTCATAAACTTATCATAAAGAAATTTGAAGAGACTGAGACACCAAAATGATATGCAAATACAAGAAATTTACTATGGATAAATGACTAAGTTTCTTTCAAGTAATTTTTTATTGCTTCATGTCATTTAGAACCTTGCATTCTTCCACCTTGTTCATGATAAGCACATTAAAGAAAATTGATCAACCTTCAAATTTGGAGAAACAATAAATCATGGTGTCACCATCATAAAGCCTTCAAATAGGGTAAGTCATGTAAGTTTTTTGGCTTTTAATTAGGAAATGTCAAACCTTCAAATTAGTTTCTCCTTATCTCTATGTGACTCAACATGTTTTATAGAAAGTGTCCTGACTTGTGCTCATGTAAAATCTTCTAAAATAAGCCAAAACTTCCAACAACACAAATTAGGCCATAAAAATTAACCTATAACAAGAAAATAGAATATTGTTGAACTTTTGTAATTTTAAAAATATGTTATAACATGTTTAGATATTTATTTATATTAATATTTAATTGCAGTAAGTAAATAATATTTAATATTTTTCATCTTGCAAATATGTCAGTATTTTAATTGTTGGAATACAAGTGTGAGGTAAAATCCTACATCAGGTAGGAATGATAACTTTGAGCACCATGATAAGACCCACAAACCTGAGCCTTAAGAATTTAGCTAGGTTAAAGTGTGGTGTCAAGTTCACTTATGTGGTTGCTTGAGTCTCATTGTCTTAAATTTCCCTGATGTCTACCCCCTCGATTTCACAACAATTGGTATCAGAGCCACCATATAAGTGAGGATAAGACCAATAAACCTAAGACTTAAGGTTTTGGATTAAAAAATGGTGTTGGTTCACTTATATGATTGCACATGGCCCATTGATGTAAATCTTCATGGTATTCACCCCCCTCAACAATTGGTATGAGTCGAGGGTTCGACGAGGTGACCGACTTAGACGAGTAAGATGGTGGCAATGGATGAATGGACATTGGGATCCCTTGTATCGAAATTTTTCTTGATGAGTGAGTTCATGTATGGAGGTAAGACAGTGGGTCCCGCAGATGTAGCGACAATACAAGATATTAGAGCATGTTGACAATAATGGCTAGGCGACCAAATACTTTTGTTTGTTGTTCCATTCATAAATATATTTTCTTCCCTATGAGTTCTAGTCTCAATTAAAATACTAGTTTTTACTATTTAAATGTATAACCACGATTAAGCTCTAAGGGCCAACATTAGATACTCATGGAATGAAAATGGCTTCCGCTCGAAGGAGGGGAATATAAGTGTGAGGTAAAGTTCTACCTTGGGTAGGAATAAGAAGTTTGAGTACCATGATAAGACCATAAACCTAATGCTTAAGGTTTTGGATTAGAGTGTGGTATCAAGTTCACTTATGTGATTACTCGAGTTCCATTGGTTTAAATTTCTCTGATGTCTATCCCTCGGTTTTGCAACATTAATATATATATATATATATATATATATATATATATATATATATATATATATATATATATATATATATATATATATATATATATTAATCTCCATAAATTATTTATTTTTAATCCTTATAATATTTTTATTTAGCCCCTGCTAGTGTGGCTCCTGTGGCATGAGATTTTTTCTAAAATGTCAATTGCTAACATTATTATATGCTCTTATGCAACACTTGTTGACGTTAGCAACTATTAGCCACATCAGTCATCGTTAGTAATATTTTTGTCAAGGACTAAATGTAAAAAAAAATTATAGGAAAAAAGTACAATTAAACCTTTTTAAGATTTTTTTCCCTTAAACAAACATTAGGAAAACAAGAAAATAAAAAAAAAGTCCTAGTACTCACATGTGACTCAACCTCAAAATGAAAAAAAGAAAGTCATGTGATATATCATATCTACACCAATCATGTGGTCTATAAATCTATAATATACTCATTTCATCCTTAATTATAAGATATAATTGATTAATTTATACTCCCTTAGACTCCTATAAACAAAATAACTAATTTCACATTAATTAAAAAATTTAGTTAACAACATTTAATTTTTCTAATCTCAAATAAAAAAATAAAATTATTTCTAAAATGCCATTAATTGAAACTTGCTAACATAAATAAAAATAAGTTATTAAAAATAGAATTATAATTAAATGAAAGATGTTTTAGAAATGATATTATTAAATATGATAAAATTAGTTAAATTTACTTATACTTAAGTTCAACCTACAAAATCACATTTTTACTTGTATATGAGTCCAAATAGAATATTTATTTAAAAAATTAGTTAATTTAATATTAACATTAAATTTATCTATAGATTACAATATTTTTTTTAAAGTTTATTCTTAACTTTATTTAAAACATATTCCACTTCTTCCATTTCTATATAAAAGAAAAAAATATACAACTTAACATATTTTAGTTACAAAAATAATTAACAAACAAGAAATTAAAATAAAAACTTATAAAAAGAAATAAAAATTTTCAAAACTATATCTTATAAATGGTAACAACGGAAGTACCAATAAGAAACCCTGCCTTTATAAGTTTATATATACCGTTCCCACCGTAATGCATCACTCCCTGTAACATCAAACTCTGTTTCTTTGTTTCTTTATCGAAGTTTCAACTTGGTTTCCTTCTAATGGGAACCTCTCTTCTCCGCTCCCACGATTGTCTTCAAGGCCACCACGATGCCTTGTCCCCAACTCCATCTTCCATCAGATCACAAAGAAACCCTAGCCCTAGCCCCAACCCTTACCAGACTCGCCGGCGGAGGCTCCACGACGGCGACCGCTCCGGCATGGTGGTGAAAGGCCCCAGCGCGAACCTCGTCATGGGCCATGTCAAGATCCTCAAGAGAGGCGAGACGCTCAGCGCCGAGACCCGCGGCGGCGACGACGAAGGTTTCGATTTGGTTTTGGGATCCACGAACCGGTTGGGTCCCGATCCGAGTTCCGTTCCGGTCCCTGGGTTCCTCGCTATGAGGCGGTGATCATGGATTCATTGGTTGATTTTATTGTTGGATTTCGGCGTTTATCTCACGCAAGTGAGAGTCACGGGAGGAGGAGCGGCTGTTGAGAGCTTTCTTGATCGTTTGATTTGATTGCACAGTCTCGACGAGCGAATGATTTGATTTGTTTGGGTGCGAGCGAATGAAGAAAATTTTGGAGGCGAAAGGGAAAAGCTCGTGTGGATCAGGGTTCAACTTTTGGTCCCGTGAAAGAGGATTTAGGTCGCTGTTTGAAGACAAGAATACGATATCCTACTGTGTATTCCTGCAGTGTTCTTTTGTCTGCGAGTTTGTGTGGGTGCTGTGTTGGGTCTCCTTTCTTGAATGTGTTTTATTATTTTAATATACTGGTGTAGTTCTGAAACTTAATGCATTAAAATTTATAGTTTTTTGATCGACAAACAAGATGTTAGTTTTTGTTAGTTAGTGAGAAATTGGAACTTGTGACCTATTTTTTCTTTTTTTTTTTCTTTCTCACCAAGTCAATCTGCATAATAAAATTTAAATTACATTAGTACTATATTCTACCCTCATTGAGATATCTCTGCATGACGTGACTTGAACCTTTGATGCTGTTCACTGGCGAGGAACTGTTGATTGAATTCTCAAATTATCGGTTGATTTCGTGGGGGCGAGTGGTAAAATGCAAGATTTAGTATATAATTAAACCTACCAATTAGCAGAGACATACAAAAGAAACAGCATGATACTTATTTGGGTTGGTTTGAGTGAGTTAGACTATCTGCAGTTTGCATTCAGTTTGTTAGTTGGATCATTGTATGCAAAATATGGTTTGGGAGTGATTTACTGTCTACTTCATTCATGTTAAATGGGTGAATTGTTAATCGATATTATTTTCCGAAATAAGGGATTCTTGTCCTACTATTTTGTATAATAATCTTCCTAATTACAAAGTTTTATTAAGATGGGAGGCTTTTTCAATTTTTTGTATCTAACCTAAATTGGCCTTCGCCTTTGGGAGTGATTTACTGTCTACTTCATTCGTGTTAAATGGGTGGATTGTTAATAGATATTATTTTCCGAAATAAGGGATTCTTGTCCTACTATTTTGCATAATAATCTTCCTAATTACAAAGTTTTATTAAGATGGGAGGCTTTTTCAATTTTTTGTATCTAACCTAAATTGTCCTTCGCCAATGGACTTACTACAAATATTGCTAAATTTGCCAAATCTTTAGTTCTTGTGACCTGAGAAAATAAGACACGAATTATTAATACAAGGCAAGTGAAGTGGATACTGTAATGGTTTCACATTGAGTTTCAAAGTTCTAGTGCTTGAGCGTTTCAGTGGCATGCTGAATGGTACTTGAAGTGCGAACCCTATCAGGCCAGATCTGACTCCTTGATTTCAAATCCGAATTACACACGAGAGAAAAAAAAAATGTTGTTATGCAAATTCCTCTCACCTTCTCGGGTTATTTAAACTGGAGAATAATGATAGTAAGAAGATCTAACTAAGTTGATTGAACAAAATTTTTGAATGTTGTAAATCACTTGGTATTGTCATCGTTCTTACGGATAAAAAAAAAACTAGTGAATGATGATAGCTTAATTTAGATTCCTAGGTAAAGCATATACTGCTTGTGTGTTTGTTTCAGCGTGAGATAGGAGTTGATACACGTTCACTGTTAAGAAAATATTGCTTCTACGTTTTTTATGGATTTTGACACACATGTCCACTGTGAAATAACGCAGATCAAAACACACTAGTAATCCTTTTCTTAATTATTATGTAGCATCTTGCATCGGTATAGCATTTCATTGAGACGCTATTACACTAGCATGAAGATCGTAGTTTGTAGCCACTGTCCTGATGTGCCATTGAAGGCAGTCTTAGTATCTGTTTTCTTTTTCTTCAATGGTTTTCTCCAATTTGGTGTATAATTAGTGAATACATAAGCAGGTTGTCTTTATAACCGTTTGATCGAGATACCTTCATGATCTAATAATTATGTAATTATTTATCCATTATTCTCAACTTAACAGATACACAAAACTTAACTAAGTTCAACTGGTTGAGTTGGATGCATAAGTTATAAATTTTGGACTTTACTTCATGACATCATTAGCATGGGTAATTCAGATACTACCATCTGTTGGGAGGCAAATCCTTTTCCAGAACCAGTGCCTCCTCCACATAAATGACATCTCCTCAATGGGAATCCCTTTGGTTTCAGGTAAGAACAGGTAAACAAATATGGTCATGATGGTGATCCAGCCAGCAAAGAAGAGAAAGATCCCAAACTTGAATGAGCAGAGAAGAGCAAGAAAGGCCTGAGCAATTATGAAAGTGAAGAGAAGGTTTACAGCAACTGTGATGCCCTGCCCTGCTGACCGGATTTCCAATGGAAATATCTCACTAGGGACTGTCCACCCAAGTGGACCCCATGACCACCCAAAAGCAACAACAAATAGGCAAATCACCACAACCACCAAAATTGAAAACCCTTTTGACAATTCTTGGTCTGCTCCAAACTTGACCCCTAGAATAATGGCCACTATGATCTGCTCATGAGAAAAAGGAAAGTAAAATCAATTGCCCTGCAAAATTTAGTAGACTGCACCTCTTCTCGGATAGTAAACATTTTATGATATATAACCACTTGGCAAACAGCAAGAATATTGACTTTTGCAAATTATATCTGTATGCTAATATGAACATCATATTTCATACTATTTAGAGAACCCTATCCTAAGATATCATAAAATGACCCCTTAGATCTTCATCTAACATGAGTTCTGAAGTTAATCATCATATAAACAGGATGGTGTTTTGGTCTGGCTTCTAGCATTATTTCCCACCTTCATGGATATTTTATTATTTTAAACATGCTTAAGAGTTTGCATGAGAAAGTTTTTCTTACTTGGCATGTGATCATTTGTAGTCCACCACTGACAAGAAGAACTCTCCTGCCCAACCTATCTACTGTTGCTATGGAAATGAACGTTGAACTAGCAAGAACTCCACCGGTTAAAGCTGAAGAGATGAGTGATGCATCTCCTCCAAATCCCATGCTTTGAAACAGCACTGGAGCATAGAAGAGAATGGAATTTATGCCAGTCAGGATCTGAAAGGTAGGCATGAAGATTGCCATCACCAACTCTGGCCTGTACCTTCTTTCAAGGATGTTACGAAATGGGTGCTTTATGGACTTTGCCAACTCGCTTGCATCAACCATATCTTGGAACTCTGCATCAACTTCCTTGGTTCCTCGGATTTTCTCCAGCAGCTTCCTTCCTTTTTCCGCCAATCCTCGTTCAATTAAGCTATTTGGAGTGTCAGGAAGAAATATCCCTCCCACAGTCATCAAAAGAGCTGGTACTGCAGCCAAGCCTAGGGACAGCCTCCAACCCCAAGGCTTGATCTTTTGTGTTCCAAAATTGATCATGTTAGCTGTGAAAATCCCAAAAGTGGTTGCAACTTGAAACATCATGTTCAGGCCTCCTCGAAGGTGTGTTGGTGCCATCTCTGACAAATAAAGCGGAATAGCCTTCAAAACAATCACCAGGAGGAGAATTTTTCAATTTCAAGGTATAACTGGATAGTCTTCTAACTCTTAACATTGACTGTTTCCATCTCATTACTAACTCAAACATTTGCTACCTAACTTTTCCTATAAATTTTATAAACCCATGTTAACATTTACATAAATATGGGGTTCTAAGGTTAGCTTGGTGGTTGCAAAGGGGAGTTAAGGGTTGAAGGGAAAAGGGAGAAAAGGGTCGTCGAATCCTCCCATTAACATTCTAACAAAAGACTGATAACTCAACTAACAACTAACATTGGCTAATAAAACAAAAGAAACATTTACATAATTATTCTTAACAATCACACCTTTAAAACTGTTTGATACTTGTTGGGGTAATCTAGATCTCGGCTTTAAACAAAGGGGGGAAAAGTTAGTTTCTTCTTTTATATAAACATCCCAATTTATTACACCTATAAGGGGAAAAAAGATCATTTCTGCATAAGGATTAAAGAAATGTGTTACTAACCTGATTTCCAAATCCAATGCCAACACCAAGCATAACCCGGCCTAAGATCAACATTATCAGGTTAACAGCTGAAGCATTCAGAGCTGATCCAATAAGAAAGCTGATACCACCACCTATGATACTTACTCGACGTCCATACTTTCTTGTCACAGGGGATGCCATCAGGGATGCAACTAAACCAGCAATGTACAGAGAAGAGGTAAATGCTGCTAGGCCCTGATTGTCATACTTGCAGTAGTTGTTTTCATGGGCATGCTTTTTCTGTCTGTATACTGAGGGGAAGAACTCTATAAGAAAGTCATCCATGGATGTAACCCCACCTATTAACCATAAAACATTCATCAGAAATAAGTTTAGGTTCTAAGGAAATAAAAAATGAGAGAGATGGCTAACAATAATAAACTGAAATATATTGTTGACAGGATGTAATGTTGTACATTACCTTAACCTAATACTCTTATTTATGAGTAATTACTAATAAGGTCAATTACCAGTACAAGCTCAAACCCACTAATGATTAGACTAAAACATATAATTAAGGACAAAGATAAAAAAAAAAAGATACTCTAAGATTTTCTAAATTTAATTATATATTATCTAACAATATGGAAACAATTTTTAAGTTTTCTCTTTTTCAGTTCCTCACAACATGAGTTTTCAAGCATCAAGAAATAACCAGTTTGTGCTCTCGAGCATATTGAAAAATTCACTATAGAGTTGTGGCTTCATATTACCAACCTGCCTTATTCACTGTGTTGCATATTTATGTGACAAGGAACCATTTGATTTGAAAATGTTTTTTGGTTTCACTTTTATTTTAAAAGTATCCCTTATCTTCTCTTTCTTGCCTGTTTCTATAGGAAATAGTGAAAATAATTTTTTATTGTTGTCATTTTTATGCTGTTTCTTATACAAAGTTTTGAAAATAAGAGACAAAGAAAATAAGTTATTATCTTTATAAATGAAAAAAGAATATGAAAACATACATTTCATCAAACCAAATGGATTTGTTGACATTTTGTGATTTAATGAGGTTATAAATGATTCCGAAGCATTAAGGCATCCATAACCTATAGAGTTAAAGTTGTTTATTGTGATCCCGTGCTTGGTGCAGTGTATACAAGACTCTGGATTTTTTTTTGTTTTGAGATCTTTGGTATTGTAAATGACACGTTCAACCTTGACTAATCTAAGTTGATCCAGGTGAACTTAAGGAAGCAAATCTCTCCTACCACCTATTTTCTCCATTCACTAAATTCAAATTCAAAACCTTAAAGAAAAATTGAGCTCTTCGTCCACCGGATCCATGCAGCATAACAAGAAAATTGGGCAATAACAAGGCATTATATGGTCAATTATTGGTAGGGTGGGAAGTGGTTGGATTTGCATCAGTGGCTAACTGAATGGTGAGGCAATTCACTGTTGGGACTTTAGGGTATAAACTTTATGTCTTTATCATTGCAGCTAAGGAATCTGAGATTTTAGGACCCTTGTCAGATATGCAATTCACAGAATCTCTAGAGCAGAATCTCTGACCAAAATTTTCACATCGTGAATTTCTAGAGCAGAATCTCTTGTCAGATATGCAATTCACAGTTCAACACAACACCTCTCTTGCTAGAGTTTTCAACCACAAGTTTTAATAGCTATAACACGCAAAATAACCAAAACAAATCTAAATTTTTCATTCAGAGTATGGAATATGAATGAACCTGAACATGGAAAACAAGAAAGATACATAGTATGAATTATGGAAGAACCTGAAATTCCAATATCATAGCCAAAGAGAGCCCCTCCTGTGGCAGCAACAATGCAAGAGATGATGACATAAGCAGTGACTCTCCCCTTGTACTGCTCTGCCCTCTCCTTGCTCACAGTGCCTGTTGTGAAAGACCCTCCTGCCATTTCCTCAATTCTCCTTTCTCAACTTTCAAAGGAGAATGAATGTTTTTAAGTTTTTATCATCATTCTTATATACAAATGCTCTAAATTTATATATACAACAAGTCCTACCAACCATTTGCTCAACAAATGTAGAAAAAAGATTTTGACAAAATGTGATGTAAATTACACCGTATTTAATGCTTTGGCTGTTTTCTGCACCGGTGGCACCCTTGGACGTCATCTATATTTTTATCTTGTCATCACTCAAGAATGAAATGACTATGAATGTGCATATGTTAAATAAACCATCCTTTTTCTGTAAACAGTGACTCAATTACATTTTCAGATACGTGGGTGAAGTCTTATCACCACTCTCCAAAAACCAATCCTTAACAAATTTGATGCGTGTGGTTGTTGCATTTCTACCAATATCTGAATAATCATGAAACTAGCATTGGGTTTGGCACCGAGATCTGTCAAATTTTATGTGATTTGTTTATTTAGAAAATAGTTAATGGCTGGTTTATATAAATAGAAGACTCGGTCTTGGTTTCCTTTTCTTCTTTATATATATATATATATATACATCCTTATCTTGTTTCTTTTCAACTTAAGGAAGAAATAATAATAATAATGCTTTTAGCCTTTAAAATCAAAATATGGAAAATTATTTAAATTATAAAAATGAAAAGGAGGATTTTTATGGTATTATGTAACGTTGTTTGAGTGATCTCAAATTGTGTGAACAGTTTTTAAGCTTATGTAACCTTGACTTTATGGTATTATGTAGCGTTGTTTAAGTCAATGTGCAGGCCAATTTACAACATAGGGTAATTTTTTTTCCATTTTTTCAATTGAGGTCCATTTTAAATTATTATTTATTTTGGAATAAATTGTAACGGGTGTTATGATTTCTTATTCTTTTTATAGTTAATATTATTTTTACTTTTTATATTATTTTTTTTAATTTATATTGTTTATTTTATATTAATGTATTATGTTATTTTTATTTTAAGAATTACTTTTATTATTAAATAATTATCTGTTGTTAATAGTCCATTCTTTTATACAATAAAAATAAGATTCTTTGATAAATAATAAGTTAATATTAGTAACAAAATATTTTAATATTTTCATTTATATTTTAATCCTTTTAAATTTAAGTATTTATATTATTCTTTTCATTTACAAAACAAATCAAATTCAAAAAATATATAGCGTATTAAATAAAACCATATAAAAAATAAATATTAAATATTAAATAAAACTATAACAAATAAAAATAATAATTTAACATATAATTAAATTAAAAAATTTAATTTTCTTAATTAAATAAATAAATAAGATTATTTTAAAAATTTGAAAAAAAACAAAATAAATTCGAATTCATAATTTAATATACGACTTCTAAAACAAATAAGCCGCTTAAAATATAAAAAATTACAACTTTAAACTCTAAAAAAAAGTTTACGAAAAAAAAAGTTTATCACTTTAAAGTTATAAAAAAAGTATAAAAAAACTTATAAGTTATAAATTAAAAAAAATTAAACTAAAGTCGTAAAAGTTAAAAAAAAAAGTTGTAATGGATATTCACTTCTAATCAAGAAATCGTGATTAGAAGTCGCAGTATTATGACTTGTTTTAAAATAAATAATAATTTAAAAACTATTCCAATTGGAAAAATGAAAAAAAAAAATACCCCGTGGTAAATTGGCCTCAATGTGCACGTAATCATTATTTTCTGAAGTTTGATTTGAGTAGCTTTTTATTTCTCTTTGTTTAGTTCGAGCAGCCTTTAATGACATTTAATATTATCAGACTTTGGTGCAATAATCAAAGTTTCGGGTGTCATTTGATTTGTCCACATATGTGTGTCAGTGTGTGATAGATATTAGATCGTGTATTATAGTAGTACTAACATTTGGAGAATGATTCTCTCCCTAAAGACTTTTCTAAATAAATTTGTTGTTCTTTTATATAAGACTTATTTAATTTTAAATATATTAATTATTTTGTTTCTTAAATATTTTTACTTAATTATTCTCTTTCAAAAAATTAATAAAAAACATTTGAGGAAACATTTGATAGAAGAAAAGTTTTTGGCTTTTCAAGAATTATAGATTGAAAAACTTAGGATGCCTTTGTTGGGAAAAAAAAATTTATTCTAAAAAATCATGAATTTTAATAATCATGTTTTTTGAAAACAAATAACATTTGTTTAGTTGACCATTGAATTTTGTTTAGATAAGTTTCTTATGAATTAAAAAATTATGCATATTTTTATCATTTATTTTAATTATTTACCATATTATATAATTTAATAAAGAATAACATGACATTTTAACTAATAAGAGAAAATTAAACTCGAGAAAGTGAGATTTTGACTTTCTTCACGAGAAAGTTTTCGTGGAAAACTAGTTTAAAATATTTTTGGAGAACATTCTTTTTCAGAAATGTTATTTTTTTAAATGCATACCAAATATGCGAACTAAAAAGACAATTGGTAGGAGAGAAGTTTTTGGTTTTCCAGGAATCATAGATTGGAAAACTTACTTTCTCATGTTTACTATCCATTTAAAAAAAATTAACATTACTCGGAAAGAATGTTTCTTGGGAATGTTTTTAACCATTTTTCTCATGAAAACTTTCCCAAAGGCAAGTGGGAATCTTACTTTCTCGAGTTTAATTTTTCTTTACTACATTAAGAATATCATGTTATTCTTCATTAAATTATATAATATGATAAATAATTAAAATAAATGGTAAAAATATGTGTAACTCTTTGATTCTTAAGAAACTTATTTAAGGATTCTCAATGGTCAACCAAATAAATTTTATTCATTTACAGGAAATATGGTTATCAGGATTCATGATTCCCGGACAAAGAAAAAAAAATTCCCTACCAAATGTAACACTCCAAGTTTTGAGTACTAGGAATACACCATAAGGAAAAATCTTATTAGGACTCTTATGTTATATTTTTTGTAAATATTTGTTATTATTATTTGTGTATTATTGATTTTGTCCTAAGCAGTTATTTGTATTGTGATAGTGTGTGCTCTTATACACATGTGTATTTTGTGTATATTATTGTTGTTGTTGTTGTTGGTATATTATATCATATTTGGTGTTAGTATTAGACTAACTTCTTATAGTTAAAATGCTTTAAAAGATGTCTAAGTCTAGTGTTAGTTTTATGATGGCAACCCTAGATAAACCATATCATATCTTGAGTTATAGTTATCCATTTGAGGTATTTTTTGTGTTGTTAGAAAGCTTGCTGCAAAAACTACAATTCATTCATACACCTTAGAAACCAAAATTGTAACATTCCAAAAATAACCCAATAATTATTTAGATAAGGATATCTAAATATATTTTTAGTAAAGGAAAAGATAAGTTAAATTATTTTAATATATTAGATTGTTGTTTTTATTTTGAAAAGATGTTAGTATAGTAATATATTAGATTGGTTAAAGATAATTATAATTAAAGATAATAGAAATAATAGATAAAGAAAGACCGGTTAAACAAATTTCAAATTATGTACAATTCTTATATAAGGGTAGACAATTGTTTCTCTTAGAAACACACAAATAAACAGTCTCTCTTGGCATTAGTGGGTTGATCAAGGACATAGAAAAAGAAAGAAAGCAAGAAAATTACTTCAACGCAATTGGTAGAGGATAAAAAGAATAATGAAGAGCACAAATTTCTTGCTTCAAGAGGTGAGTAAAACAAACTTTTTCTAAAATTGCATAGTATAATTTATGAAAGAGATATTTTGCAACTTCAATATAACTATTAAGGTTAAACCACATAGTGTGTTATGTTCTGGATACATTTTTTTGCATCTCTACCACGACACTGAATTTTTGCACGTGAACTTTATTATTCATGAACCAGGAATCAAACTATGTTATTCCTGGATTACAAATGAATAGGTGTGTGTAGCCTTTTCATTTCAAAATTTGGCCAAAGTATTTTAATTGGGAAAATTGAAGTTAACTTCCACTTTTTCTATCTTCCTTAATGATGACATTCAGTAGTTGTATATATTGGGGTCTCTTGATATTTAGATAAAGGTGTATGTGTGTATATTTAATATTCAGCTCAAGATTGAGTTACTATTAATTATTTAATTTTTCACTTTTAGGGAAGCTGATATTTGAATGATAGGATACCTGATTGAGAAAAGAAATATATATATTAATTATAGGTACATATATGTGAATTAGCTAGTGAGTAGTGTCTATGTACCTTTGTGTGCGAATGAGTACATTGGTATTTATATATTTGTGTGCTTACTTAAGTATGATTGTGAAGGATGTATTGTTCATATCATAAATTGATAATTTTGAATGATATTTATTTATAGATATCCCATATGGGAAGAGGAAGAGATTTTGGATATCTTCATCTATGATAGGGAAGGAAGTGGGACACCATTGCATAGAATATGAGCTCATAGACCCTTTGAAGAATCTGAGATCGGTTTTGGAAACCAAAGAATTGAGTCTTGTGATTCTAAGAATCACTAAGTTGTGTCTGTTATATTTATTTGGATGTTACCATTTATTTAAATATTTTATTTATTCAAAATTTCATGAATTGTGATTGTTTTAATATGATTTTTATTGGTGTGTAAATATATACATATATAATCTTATTTTAAATTCATGGCAGATACCATGGTTGATTTTCCAGATTATCGCGTCAGCTGAGAACAACACTATTTGTGAACTCCTATTAATTGTTTTATTCACTTGGATTATCATCCCATTGTAAGTGTTATTTTCAAAGCACGAGAAAGAAAATGTTGAGTTTGGGGAGACTTGAAGAAATAGTTTTCTTAGCTACATTCATTTTAGCTTGGTTAGTACTTCAGAATAAGATGTCGGATGTGGTCACTTTTGTTATATTTTTAGTGTCCATTTAGTTTAGATGCCCATATTTTGAGGATAATATTTTTACTTATGTAAAGACTTATTTATTTGACTTAATTTATTATACATGAGTTATTTTCAGACTAATATAATTTTGAGATTTCATATTCTTTTTGGTATATTTTATTACGTGTTGTTATTGTAACGAATGACATTACATTTTGGTATCAGAACAATTTGATCCTGAATCAGATTGTGGTAGTGGGTTGTTTTCAAAAGATCAAATATGGACATATAGGACTACTTATTAGAGTTATAAATGGCATGTTATTCTTTTAGATATTGGACTTGATCAACCCAGTGTTTGATTAGTGGTATGCAGATTTATGGCACCTAATAGGTGAAAAGGTAAACGCGAATGATGCACTTGCAATGACCTTGACTTGAATGACCAAAGTTATGCAAGCACAGACAGAGGCTATCTGTCAAATGAATGGGAATGGAAGCGGATTTTTCACCAACTCAATTACGCCTCTGAACCCTCAATACGCGGGGTTATTTGAATTTCATAGGAACAATCCCCTATTTTTCTATGGTTGTGTAGATCCTATGGAAGTAGAAGAATGGCTCCAAAAGCTAGAGAAAATTTTCAAAGTCATGAAGTGTGATGATGCGCAGAAGGTGGACTTTGCCACTTACATGTTGGAGTCTAATGTAGAGCATCGGTGGAACAATGCTCGAGGGAGTTTGGCAAATCAGGGAGCTTCTATCACTTGATTATTTTATTTGAATTTTATTTTTTGATAAATAGATTGTTTGTCATCATAAATATTTATTTTTGTCCTTGAATATGTAAAGCATTGATAAATTTGTCCCCGAAAGATAAAAATTTAAATTTTAGTTCCCAAAAGTGAAAAAAGTGCGACAAATCTATCCATCCGTTAACCTTCATTTGTTACCGTTAATGAAAGAGTCTACATGACACATTCAGGGACAAGTATGTCAGCGCTCTACACATTCAGGGATGAAAATGATTATTTACCCAAAATATAATTTAATCTTCATCTCCCCCCCCCCCTTTTAATCACTGCAAACATAACATTACATTTCTAATGTGACAGTAGCTTACCCAAAATATGAGATTCAAACAAAAATGCACAATCATTAAGTTGATCTTTACACAAAAGTAAAATGAAATCCAACTTGATTTTGTTACTAGCTAATGTTGTCACAATAGAAATTTCAGAGCAACAGACAAATTATGCTTATTAATCAATATTATGCTTATTATTATGTTTGTTCTAACTTATGCTTGCTTTCCTATTTTTTTAAGTGCTTATTGTAATGTTATGCTTGCAAAGAGTAAAAAAAAGAAGATGAAGATTAAATTATATTTTAGGTAAATAGCCATTTTCATCCCTGAATGTGCCACATAGGTTCTTTCATTAACGGTAACGAACGGAAGTTAACGGATGGATGGATTTGTCATAATGTTTCCATTTTCGGGGACTAAAATTTGAATTTCCATCTTTCGGGGACGAATTTGTCAGCACTTTACACATTCAGGGAAAAAAATAGCTAATAAACTTTTCAATAGGTTTTTCATCCTCACAAAATTGAAATAGTGTCACTTTTTGGCCCAAACATAGATTCAGGTAAATTCAAACCTACGATGATGATTTTTTACATCGATTATGCATATAACAGATGTACATATGACATTTTTTGTATCATTTATGCATATAACTAATGTAATAAAGCAATGCACGTAGGTTCAGATGTTTGAACCTTTCTCTAGACCTAAAACCAACACATTTCAATTTTCTGAGGACAAAAAATACTTATGAATATTTCCATATTTATGAAGACAAAAAATATATTTTAGCTTTTGTTTTTCTTTTTTAACCATAAAAATGAACATAGACATCTGCGGTAAAAAGATAACATTGTTCAAGAATATGATAACTTTTACTTGATTTTTTTTGTCATCAATAAATGTCCAAATTTATATGCCTAGAATCAAAACCTCATGAACTAAACATCATATATGTTATAAACTTGTCATATTTTTTTTGAGCACATATGATATTTTGGGTTGATAAAAAGTGTATTTAAGGATACTTAGGGATTGATCTAGAAGGGGATAAGTAGGGTCACAAAGATGTTGGGTTGATAAAAGGAGTGTAATTAAACATCTCTTGCCTTCTAGAAATCTATGATTATCCAAATAAATTAGGCCTAATATGGTTACCCATGCAATGTGTAGCATCCCAATTTTTGTATTGTGGAAAGTTTCTAGTAAAAACAGGTAAGTGTTTGAATGATAGTTAATGTTATTACATTTTAAGTAGTGGAATAATTTTGTTGTATGTGTGTGATATCCTTGAATGGATAAGTGTTCTAGAATTTGAATCCTAGGCTTATGAAGATGTGTTTTAGACTTGAGAAGCCTTGGTCAACATCCAGTCAACCATAGTCATTCAGTTAAAGAAAAGTCAAAGTAAGAAAATCTCTTCATTAATGACATTTTTGTAATTATGTCCAAAAACATTTTTTTTTAAAAAAATCATATTTTGAGAATGACCAAAAAGCCCCTAAACCTAGGAGCCCTCTATAAGAGAGAGAGAGAGATTCTTCTCTCTTGCACTAGCTAAGGAATGTGAGTGTGTGAAGTAAAGAGCTCTAGGTGAGTTTTCCAAGCCTTTCTCGTGCTTTTCTTCTTTCTTCTCTTCCCAACTAGAGCCTCATGCTCTCTCTTGGTTCATTTTCATGTTTATGCTCTAGGGAGTTCTCAAGGATTCAACCTATCTCATACTTATTTCTTTGCTTCTTTGTATCAACCAAGAGGTAAGGGAAGAATACTTGATCACTTAGAACCCATGCTTTGACTATGAGAAGTTAAACTTCATATATGTTGTACTTTTGCGTGAAATTCAAAATCTGAGATGTGACACTGTGATTTACACATGCTTTATTTGTGAATTATGGGTTCAAAAATGAGTTCCTTGACCCCGAAAACCTAGGAAAGCATATATGATATGTCTCATTTGGAGTTGTATAGCATTTGGAAATAAAATTTTAAGTTAGGGCAACTTATGTATGTATATGCCTCTGTTTTTGAAATTTTTTACGTTGGGCCTAAAATAGTGATTATGGACATCAAAATTGAATTAACTAGGTCTAAGAACCTAGGGTTAGACATAAAATACACCCCGTTTGAGTTAGTATAATTCCTAAATAAATATTAGTAGAAATATAATGGTTTAATTTAATTTCTCAAAATATAAAGTTATATATTTATTTATTTATTTATTAAAATAATAGAAATAATTCATTTGCTAATAATTTGTTTTAAAATTAAAATAATCATAATAAAATTAAATATGGAATAAAATATGCAATGAAGTTCCAATTGCATAGCTAATAAACACCGTCCAAATTTGATTTAAATTTATAATCAATCAGATATAAAATATAATTTAATATATTTCTTTATATAATCTCAATTATTAATTTACTCATGAAATATTTATTTTCATTATAATAAAAGTATCTTATATTATTACATCAATCCATTTATTTATAATTTACAATAATATATAAAACCAAAAGATTTATTTTTATTTCATTTGCAAGCCAATAATTACAAATTTTATGTGTTATGACTTCACATAAAGATATAGTAAACAATCATTCTTTCTATAATCTTCACATAAAGATCATATGGATCATCAATGAACCAAAATTTCAAAGTGCCAGACCCTAATTTCACCGGGTATAATGTTTTCTCATTTGGATATGATGTTTTGATCATTGCTAGTTGAATTACGGTGTTTGGTACTAGTTACAACGCAAGGCCAAGGGGTCACACATGGTTTTAATGGTTGTTTGTCAATTTCAAAAACATAAGCCACTAGAAGGGGGCAAAATGGTCATTTTATGGAATTTTCTGGACCCTAGCTCACCCTGGCTAGCATCTGGCTCGCCTGGCCATGAAATACCTTCAGCCTTAAGCAACCAGCTCACCTAGGTGAGCTGATACCTTCAGGATGAAGCAACCAGCTTGCCTGGGCAAGCTGCCCTTGCCCCAAATGGTTTTTTCTATAAATAGCCATGTAGGGGAAGGGTTTTGGGGGTTCAGAAAGTTTAGAGGGGAAGAAAAATGAAGGGAGAGGAAGGAAAAAGAAGAAAAGCGAAGCTGAGGCGCTGCCAAATCACAACTGAGGATCATTCCCTACATTGCTTCTCTTACTAGCCTTGTACCCTGTGCAACAACCGGTTAGTTCTTCTTCCTTTTCTTTTCTTTTCTTAAGAGTTGAATGTAATCCATGTACCCTTATGGGTCTTCTTTGATATTATGTATGTATTCATCTTCTCCCCTTTATCGTTGGTAATTTCATTTCATTTGTAAGGTTTAATTCTAGCCGACCACCAGTGTTGTAGAATTATTTTCCTTTCTTTTGTAAGACTAAAGACTAATAAACAAAAAAAAACAAATAAAGGAAATCAATTGAAAATCAAACTTCTTTTTATCAAATATCACTTGAGATCGTTTCAAGGTCCAACTCCTTAACGATTCTCTTCGCTTTTCAAAATTTAAAGCGTTGTTTCAAGGTCTCACGCCTTAACGACTCTTTGTTCGCGATTAAAATAAATCTTTCAAAAATATAAAATCAATTTAACACACAAACATTTAGACAAAAGAACTACATAGGTCTGATTTCCTCATCGCACCTGGGGATAGGTAGGACCAAGGGCAACACCCTTGTCGACTTGAAAAAAAAAATAATAATAACAATAATAATAAAGTAATGTAATAAAAGCAATTAATCGCTCTTAGGGAAATAAATAATTTTGAAGTCACGTTGTGCACACTTGATTAAAGGCTGTCATTCCTTGTGACGGGCGCGTGGGGTGCTAATACCTTCCCCATGCATAAACAACTCCTGAACCCTTATTTTCAAAATTTGCAAACCTCTTTTTGGTTTTTCTAGCGTTTTCCTCGGATAAACGTTGGTTACGACTCCACTCTTTTTCTCCTAAGGAGACAAAAGCGCTTTTTACTTATTTTTGTTTTTGTCGTCCTGTCGTGAGGTAGGTTGTGACACAAAGCATCCACCATTTTCAAGCTTTTATCCTTCATAAACCTGTATCAATTGACATCCAAGTGCTTTTTTTTTTGTTCTGCTTTCTCGAACTCCTCATATGCATGCAAGCATATTCCCACTCTCATTAAAGATGCAGTAATACATGATTTTAATTTGCATAGAGAAATTATCCACAAATATAATGGAGATAACACACACATCTTTATGTCTAGACCATAGGTATCTTTTGTTGGAAGCAATCTTTTTTTAGTCTACACACATTAAAGAAATAATATTTTATTTTTGATTAAAAAAAAAAGAATTTGCAATATGTTAGACTAAAATCTCTAACATGTGATGTTACAAA
This sequence comes from Glycine soja, assembly GCF_004193775.1. NCBI lineage: Eukaryota > Viridiplantae > Streptophyta > Magnoliopsida > Fabales > Fabaceae > Glycine > Glycine soja. The sequence continues at coordinate 26,560,513 of NC_041016.1, read as the reverse complement.
CTATAAAACAAAACACAGGTCATTAACAAATGCGGAAAAACAAAAATCAAAATTTACCTCCAACCATTGCCATGAAAGAACTTGTTCTGGTTCTTCCAAGTTCTCACTCTCTCTGTAGATGGTGTATCATACAAAAATTGAAAGATGTGAGCTTAGGGACCAAACACATGTGCTATATATAGACATTCTACCATCAAGAATACATTTAGTAGCCATTACCACCCATTACCACTCATTAGTAATCATTACCACCCATTAGTAGTCATTCAATATTTGGCTTTTCAACTCCAAAACTGATGGAGCAATTGACATTCCAAAACATACAGACAAAAAATTATTACATTCTCCTATTTGGTCTAAATGTTTTGACTCATTGATTAAAATAAGTTAATGCTCAATCTTCTTAAGAAATGAACATGCAAAACACTGCAATAGTTCCTCTTATAACAAGTAATATCATCCATGTATTACAACATGCTCAATTTGCCAAGTAGAATACTCAAGGTGGTAATAAAACTTAATGAATAAACCCAATGTTTCTTCTTGGTCCAAAACATAATTTTTCTCAAATAAATCAATGTGCACATGAATATGAAAAAAATGTCACAATATAAAAGTTTCAACTCTAACCTGTATGTATACAATCATACAGTGGAACCAAGTCCCATTCTCTCTACATAATCCTTGAATTTAAATGGTGGCATGCTCTTAGTCAAAGGATCCACGATCATCAACTCAGTGCTTATATGCTTAATGATCATTTTCTTGTCTTTTACTCTTTCTCTAATGGTTAAGTACTTAATATCGATGTGCTTGCTTCGACTTCCACTTTTGTTATTCTTAGACATAAAGACAACAATTGAGTTATCACAAAAAATTCTCAAAGGCCTTGAAATAGTATCAATTATTTTCAGCTCAAAAATGAAACACTTAAGCCATACACCATATGATATAGCTTCAAAGCAAGAAACAAACTTAGTTTCCATGGTAGAAGTAGTAGTCAAAGTCTGTTTAACACTCTTCCACGAAATAGCTCCACCAGCCATCATAAAAATGTACCCAAATGTTCATTTGCAAAAATCAACACAGGCAGCAAAGTCTAAGTCTGATTACCAATCACATCTAGATTGTCTGTCTGTCTATACATAAGCATGTAATCTTTGGTCCCTTGAAGTTACCTCATCACTTTCTTTGCAGCTCTCTAGTGGTCAATACCTGGATTACTCTGATATCTTCTTAACATTCCAACTGCAAAAGCAATGTCAGGCCTTGTGCATACTTGAGCATACATGAGGCTTCCAACAACTAAAGCATGAGGAATGTTTTTATTTGTTCCCTGTCATAGTCAATCTTTGGGCATTGGTTCAAATTAAACCTATCACCCTTCACATTGGGAGCGACACTTGGTGAACAATCTTTCATCCGAAATCTCTCTAAAATTTTGTTAATATAGGTTTCCTAAGATAAACATAAAATACCTCGAGGTCTATCTCTATGAATCTTAATGCCAATGACATAATATGCACCACCCATATCCTTCATGTCAAAATTCTTAAAGAGAAGTTGTTTCACCTCATGTAGCAAATCCCAATCATTGGCTGCTAGTAAAATATCATCTACATATAAAACAGGAAAACATATTTTACTCATACTAACCTCGTGGTATATGCATTGATCCATGGGGTTTTCATCAAAACCAAATGAAGAAATTATCCCATGAAACTTAAGGTACCACTGACGGAAGGCTTGTTTTAAACCATATATAGATTTATTAAGCTTGCAAACCAAATGCTCACCACTGCTAGAGGAGAAGCCTTCAGGTTGTTTCATATAAACCTCCTCCTCTAAATCACCATTAAGAAAGGTTGTTTTCACATCCATTTGTTGCAACTCAAGGTCAAAATGAGCAACTAATGCCAAGATGATACGAAGAGAATCTTTCTTAAATACAGGAGAAAAAGTCTCCGCGAAGTCGATTCCTTCTTTTTGAGTAAATCCCTTAGCAACGAGTCTTGCCTTGTATCTCTCACTGTTGCCTAATGAATCCTTTTTGGTCTTAAAGACCCATTTACAACCAATGGCCTTTGCCCCATTAGGCCACTCTACAAGGTTCCAAACTCTGTTACTCTGCATGGAATTCATCTCATCCTTCATGGCATCATACCATAAATTTGACTCTTTACAACTCATGGCTTGATCAAAAGTTTCAAGATCATTTTGAGCTCCAATATTATAGTCATATTCTTGCAAATATACAATATAATCACTAGTAATAGCTGATTTTCTTACTTTAGTAGACCTCCTTAATGTTGCATCAACATTTTCTTGGGGGTCATGTTTTTCAACTGATTGTTCATTATTTTCAGTAATTCGACGATCAACTTGATCTACTGGATTATTAGCTACAGGCTGTGGAATGTTATTCATGTTTTGTTCATCATCCCTTTGAACTTGAGGGGTATGAATTACAACGAATCTTTCACTTGATGTGAAAGATTGAGACTCTATATGATCAATTTTTAAACCTAAGTCCCTCAATTGATCACTCTCATTGATCAAGTCATTTTCAAGAAACTTGACATTTCTTGATTCCACAATCCTAGTAATATGATATGAACAGTAAAACCTATAACCCTTAGACCTTTCGGCATATCCTATGAAATATTCACTTATAGTCCTCGGGTCAAGTTTCTTCTCATGTGGGTTATATTCTCACCTCAGACAAAGAACCCCAAACATGCATATGTTTCAAACTCGGTTTCCAACCTTTAAACAACTCAAAAGGTGTCTTTGGAACAACCTTGGTTGGAACACGGTTTAAAATATACATTGTCGTCTTTAATGCTTCGACCCACAAAGATTTAGGAAGATTGGAGTTGCTAAGCATACTCCGTACCATGTGCAATAATGTTCGGTTCCTTCTTTCTACCACACCATTCTGATTTGGAGAACCAAGCATAGTGTACTGGGCAATAATCCAGTGTTCTTAAAGAAACTATGCAAAAGGACCAAGTGCTTGTCCATTCTCAGTATATCTTCCATAATATTCTCCACCTCTATCTGATCTCACTATTTGTGTTTGCTTACCACATTGGTTCTCAACTTCATCCTTAAAGACTTTGAAGATATCCAATGCTTCATTTTTGTTATGAAGCAAATAAACATTCATATATCATGAATAATCATCTATAAAGGTGATAAAATATTTCTGACCATGTGCATCCATATCTGGACAATAAATATCAGTATGAATTATTTCTAATATGCTTGAACTCTTGTTAGCACCTTTCTTAGACATGTTGGTATGCTTACCCTTAATAAAGTCCACACAAGTCTTAAAGTCAGCAAAATCTAGAGTATTGAGTACCCCATCTTTCACTAACCTTTTAATCATCTCAATGGAGACATGTCCTAATTTTTAATGCCATAACATAGAGGAATTCTCATTAATATTGCACATTTTAATACCAGTTTGAACATGCATTGAACTATAAGTGGCATAATTTTGTAAACTAAGAAGATAAAGACCATCAAACAAGATACCATTCCCAACACATTCAGAATTATAAAATAACTCAAACGATGTATCTTTAAAATTAAAGGAATATCCAAAAGGTACGAGTCTGGAAACAGAAATCAAGTTTTGAGAAAAAATTAACACATAAAAGGTCCTTTCTAATTTCAAAATAAAGTCACTACTTGAAGTTAAAATGCAAGTTCCAATAAAGCCTCCACAGGTGAGCCTAGCTTATTGCCTGATAAAATGCTTTACTCACTTCCCATTGGTTTCCTTAGGTTTTGCATACCCTATAAAGAATTTGCAATATGGATTGTAGATCCAGAATCAATCCATTAGGTGTTAATACTAACACTAGCCATATTAGATTCATAACATACTAATGAGATCGATTTAGCTTTCTTCTCAAGCCATTTCTGGAATCTGGGGCAATTCTTCTTTGTTAGTAGTTACAAGTATGAATGAATCATCTTGTCATGGGAACCAACAATTTGTTAAAGTTGTAAAGTTCAATTTTGTCCCTTCAGCATTTTCAAATTTGAATTCTGATAGACAACAAGTTCTTTTATGAATAATTTTTATCTTAGGAAGTGTATATCAACCAAAAAAAAAATTGATTCCATGAATTTCATTAGTATGGCATTCTCCAAAATAAAAATGTAAATACCTCACTGTCACAACCTTCTTGATTCCAACTCATGCCTAACTATAGCTACATTAAAACGTGGATTTCTTAGATAGCTAAACATAACAACAATAATACATGAAAATATTAATTTTCAGTTATTTGATTATAGAATCACAAATGAAGGTGACCCTCCTATCTATAATTTATCTCAAATTTGGTTCCCTAGATTAGATATTATGAAGAAGAATGTAAGCATATTTTGGTTTACGAGTATATGCACAATGACATTTTATAGGATCACATTCATGGTCTAATGGCTAACCTCCAACCCCGTATGCATTTATTTAAATAATAGTAAAGTTTATGTCATGACATATATTTACAATGTTATGATAGAGAGTTTCAGGAAGCAGATGTTGGACTGGTTAGCTCGTCTTCGTATTGTCGAAGATGCTGCAAAAGGTTGATCAATGACTACCTTCATGGTCCATAAGTAATTTTAGTATGGTCTAATGTTTGTTAGTACCTATAAATATGACAAGTTTTAGTTTAGTCCTTCAAAAAAATGTTGGTTTTATTTTATTATAAATTTTAAAATATTTAAAATGATTTTTATGTCACATATATTTCAGAGTGATTGTTGATACAATGTATCTAAATGTATGTCACATGTTATTACTAAATAATAATAATAATAATAATAATAGGCCATTTATTTGATGAAGGATAGTATTAAAACTAAAATTTTCAATATTTGGAAGAATTAAAAACATTTAAATTGTAAGTATTTTACTTCCAAGTTAAAACAAATGAAGAACAAATTCCAATTTCTACAGGTCTTGAATACCTACACACAGGATGCAATCCTAGTATCATTCACCATGACATAAAGATAGGAAATATTCTCCCAGGCATCAATATGAGAGCAAAAGTTTCAGACTTTGGACTCTCCAGGTTAGTTGAAGAAGAATTAACCCATATATCTAGCATTGTATAACAACCTGTCCCTTTGTTTTTTTTAAATGAATAAATAAGAATTAGGTCATTAAAACTCTCACTATGTAAAGGAACTTTTAACCCATAGCAGTTTTACAAAAACATTTATGTTCCTTTTTTCTTTGACTCCCAAGAACCCTAACAGAGCAACTGGAGGAGGAGCTCTAGAGAACACCATAAATGCCATTATTGATAACAGAGAATGCTTGAGCGACTACATCGAGGTAAGGGATGAGTTACTTACGCGTGGAGATTAGAATGAACATGTGTAGGGATCCCTAGAGGATCAATTTTTAGGTTATTTTGATTGTTTTATGAAATGTAATTATGTTCTTATGTTTTAAATCGTGGATTGATTCTGTTTGACGGACCAATTGGTGTCTTGATGCGAAATTGTTGTGAAATTAATGTGTTCCTGTGTTGAGTAGGAATCCTAAAAATTAAGTTTTTTTTTCTAATTGATGAATTAAGCAAGGAGGGATTTACTGTCAGGGGAGTGAGCTCTTTTTGTTCCTCTATTGTATAATTTTCCTTAGATGCTCATAACATTTTCTCCTTTTTTCCAACGATAAAATCTATCAAATTGTATTTTACTGCTGAAATAATTCTAAAAAATTATTATTAATTTCCGTGATGATGGCGCAATGTGCGAAATCAAGCTGTTGTTTCTCATTGTTGGATTTTCATGGCTTTGTTGGAATGCATTTAGGATATCCGTATATATGCATATAAAATTTTGGTTGTTATCTACATATAATATACATACATGTTTTATTTTTATCTAAGGATACGTTTATGTTAATGCTTTTACTATGTTTATGTTAATGTTTTTAGTACATTTAATTACTTTATATATATTAATGTTTTTAATACGTTTAATTACTTACATATATATATATATATATATATATATTTAACATTTATCTAATGATATATTTATTATTATTATTATTAATTATATATATATATATATATATAATATTACATGTATCTGTATAGTGGTGTGCTATATATATTTGTTACATGTAAATATATTTATAAGTTTTGAAGCAAGATATATTTTTTTATTATAATACATGCTTACTTATTTGTTAAGTATATTTTGTAGTTAGTTAATTGAGACTTAGGGGTGCATACCAGTGTTTTATACTTATTGTTTTGATTTGGTTAGTACGTGTATACTACGTAGAGTTTATATTGTTATTAATTAATTGATATTAAAGATGTTATAGTGTTGCTTTGATAAGATTTTGAAAATTATTCGAGTTGATGTATATGTATATGGGTTGTATCTTGTAAATATTGTTATGAATGTATAATATGATATATAAGAATAACTGAAGTATGCCATGAATTTCGAGTTATGAACTGTGCAATCACACAACTATAAGACCCTTTAAGGGTGACGAGTTCGTGTGTGATGAGTTTTGTGATGGTCTCTGATGTAGCTCCATTGGAGCTTGTAGGCCTTGGATCTTCTTCATCTTTGGAATCCTTTGCTTCTTGGAGATCATGGCAGCAGAATGAAGAAGGAAGAAAGATGATTAGAGATGCCACTTCAAGGAGAAGATGAGTCAAGAAGAAGTTCACAACCATAGGAAGCCATGAATAAGAACTTGGGGGTAGGAGAAGAAGAATGGAGGGAGAAGGAGAGAGGGAGCACGAAATTTGTGCCTCAAAAGAGGTCTGAACTTTGAAGTGTAATTCTCAAATGATCAAAGTTGAAAAAAATGCACACACATGGCCTATATTTATAGCCTAAGTGTCATACAAAATTGGAGGAAAATTTGAATTTCTATTCAAATTTTACTTGAATTTGAAATTGAATTTGTGGAGCCAAAATTTCATTAATTATGATTATTGAATTTTAGCTATGGTTCAGCCCACTAATCCAAGATCAAGTCCAAGATTCTCCACTAAGTGTGATTAGGTGTCATAAGGCATGTAAAGCATGAAGGACATGCACAAAGTGTGACTATATGATGTGACAATGGGGTGTAACAAGTAAATGCTCACCTCTCCCTCTAAAATTTAATTGGATTGGGCTTCTACCAATTCAATTAAATTTATTTACCAACACACACATCAAATATTCACTCAATGCATGTGAAATTACAAAACTACCCCTAATACAAAAACTAGTCTAGGTGCCCTAAAATACAAGGGCTAAAATATCTTACATTTCAAGGGTACCCTACCTACATCATGGAGCCCTAAATACAAGGCCCAAAATAATAAAACCTTAATCTAATATGTACAAAGATAAGTTGGCTCATACTTAGCCCATGGGCCCAAAATCTACCCTAAGGCTCATGATATCCCTAGGGCATTCTCTTGCATCTTTGACCCAATCTACTTGAAGTCTTCTATCCAATGCTCTTGCGGGGTAGGATTGCATTATTCCCTCCCCCTTGAAAAGGATTTGACCTCAAATCCCGAGGTTCTTGAAACTCTGGGCTCTTTTCCTCAACACCTATAAAAGAACAAAAACATACATATTAGTGGTGTTTGGGAAGTTGAAGTAAGGTAAGGTCTGAAAACCCATTTCCTGGGCATCTTCCCATGAAGGAACATGGTTCCTCACCAACTCAATGAGTGGTGCTACAAGTATAGAAAAATATGAGACAAATCTTAAGTAAAAGTTTGTTAAGTCATGGAAGCCCCAAATTTTCCTTATACTTGGTGAAGTGGGCCACTAAGGAATGACCATTATTCTCTTAAAGTTCATGGGAACCCCTTGATCACTATTTAAAAAATTAAGAAAAGTAATGCAATAAAACATACCTTTTTCTGTATTTTCATGTTGATTATTCCTACAAAAAGTATGACAAACCTAAGGTGTCCCATATGAGTACCTAAGTTTGTATTGAAATTAAAAATAAGAACAAACCTACCTAATGAGTTCCTATGTACACAAATCATGAAGGTGTTAGGTGCACGAGTGATTTTACAAAAGAGGGTTGCACCACTCAAAACATTCATCATACCACCTATTTTAGGGATTTGGTGCCTAACAATACCTATTTTGGGCACCAACAAAGCACAAGGATTTAAGCTCTTGCGAACCAAACCCTCATCCAACAACTCCTTTACTTGAGGAATAAACTTAAGCCCAAAGGAGAAAATGTGGAGGTTGTCTAAGAGGGGAAATTTCTTTAATATTTGTCTTTATTTCAAAATATCTTTCCTTTTTAGCTAACCTCTTGGAGGAGACACTTACCTCCTTACACTCCTCCTTAACCATTAAAGGTTGTCCTTCTTCTTGGGGGTAGATTTCTGCACTAGATTCTTCCCCTTTTGCTTCTTCAATTTCACTAGAGGAAGGTGAAGTAGTAGCCTCATCTTGACTACTATAAATGTCTTGGCCCCTCATAATCATGGTTTTCTTGGTGGGGCATTGAGAAGTAACGTATCATCTTCCATGACATTTAAAGCACTTCATGGAGCTAGTATTCTCTTGCAGACTAGCCTTAAGGGGTTCCTTTTATATTGTCTTCCCCTTATCATCTTTGGGCTTTGAAGGTGTCACCCCTAAGATGCCTTGACCTTGGTCTTTCTTTGAATAAGAGTGAGAGCCATAAGATTTTGAAGTAGACTTCCTTTTAAGTTGTTGTTCTACCCTTATTTTCCAATCTAAGTTAGCCTCTACATTTTCCTTCCAATGGAAGTATGGGAGGTTAATGTTAGCCTCTTGAGGCTTTCTTTCCTTTTCTCTCCTATAGGAGTGAGGTCTAAGATGTGACCTATGCCTTCCTTCATAATAGTCACGAAGTTCTTCACTTAGGCTCTTGCAAGAGTTATGACTACTATAGGAGGCATGTTTTTCTTTTCTTAACTCTTTTAGTATTTTCCTTCTTTCTTCCTCTCTTATTTTCCCTATTTCATCTTGACTTATTTCTTCCACTCTTTTTTTCCTTTTTCTTTTCTCTCTTGTTTTTCTTTCCACAACTTAAGGGATCTCAACTCATCTAATATCTTATACTAGGGGTCCTTAAAAGTAGAACCCTCACCATTAACCCTAGATGAAGAATGAAGAATCATGTTAGTTCCTAAGTTATGGTTCTTTCTTGTTGGGGGTTTGAAAACAAAAGGTAAAAGAAACTATGGTTGAAACTAGTCAAAATAAACACTAAAAGAGGTGTGAAAGATAAGGTAAAAACTAATTGGTAAAAGGTAAACTATCTAGGTGGCTTGACAATGGACGGTAAAGGAAATAAGCTATGAAAGTAAGCAATAAATGTAAACTAGGCAAATCCTAAGAGTGTTTGGATAACCACATTTAAAGTTCCCAACAAAACACTCGCAATCCTAAGGGAAAATTGCCTAAAATTATTACACATAAATGGAAGTAGGGCGACCTATTGGAGGCTCCCAACTTACTTCCAATGAAAGACCTTTTTGTTACAAAATTTGAAAGCAATGAAAGTAAGTAAATTGTCAATTACAAAATTACAACAAGGTTCTCAATTTTGGTGGTTGTTCTCTCTTTGGTGATTCACTCAATTTGGAGTGCTTCTTAGTCCAATAGCTCTTAAGGTGGTTTCCCCCTTGCTTCTTGACTCAAATTCTTCAAGGGATGACACCAATCCTCCTTTCCAATTCCCTATATGGAAACTCACAAACAAGGAAACAAAGAGACAAGCAATAACCAAAGACCCAAAAAAATGAAATGAAAGCTAAACCAATAGAGTTTTAACAAGACAAATTTTCAAGGATGATTCAACAATTAAAGCAATGAAAAGCACATAAAAAAACTCAAGAAACCTCTAGCTTTGGAACTTTTTTTTCACACTAATTTTCAATTGAAATTTCAGAACTAGGATTGGTATAAAATAGGCACCAATTATAGAAAAAAATTTGAGCCAAAACAACATGCACACTTCCCTTTCACTTTTTTTTTCCTGGACACTAATTTTTCTGCCAACTTGTGTGATTTTTATTATTTTTTCCTTTAATCCAAATCTCTTAGTTCTTTTTTTCATAATTTTGGTCCAGATGTCTAGAAAATTCAGTAAATATTTTAGCTCAAAACACGTAGTGACCAATTCCCAGCAATTTATACAAGTTCGTATGTTCAAGCTGCCAACACCAGCGATTTCAACCTAGAAATCAAGAGTAGTGTTTATGTTGCTTAAGGCTTGGATAGTTACAATTTATGTTTGATTATGCTCAATTTTATTGAATAACACAATTCAAGAGAGCTTAAGACTTATTTTGATTCACAAATCCAGCCACAACTCAACACCACAACTCAACTTCATCATAGGCATCATGTAGGAAACTTAGAAAACAAAAAAAAAGAGTTCAACAACAAGACTACTTCTAGGAATTGATTTAGAATATGTTATGAACTAAATAACATGCATGAATTAGACCCAAAATTCAAAAGATAGGATAAGAATGACAAGAATACATGAACAAATGTATCTAGAATTCAATCAACAAAATAAAAATTCAACACAAACTTAGAACATAATGTGACAATTACTATGACTAAACATGACTCTAAGACAACATGAATTAAGTGATAGAACCTAAAATCAACACAAAAACATGATTCAAGAGTAGATCTACAAAATTTGAACCATAGAAATGCAAGAACAAGTGTAGATCTAAGATTTAATAGGTTTATTTTTTTTTTAATCTACTCTAAACAACACCAAACCACAAGACAATGGAGGATATACATGGAGAATAAGATGAAGAACAAGGAATTAAAGAGAATTCACCGAAAAAAAAGATAGAGGAAGCAAAAGAACATCACCTAGATGAAGATGCTCTTGATACCACATGGTGTAACTCCATTGGAGCTTGTAGGCCTTGGATCTTCTTCATCTATGGAATCCTTTGCTTCTTGAAGATCATGGCAGTAGAATGGAGAAGGAAGAAAGATGATTGGAGATGCCACTTCAAGGAGAAGATGAGTCAAGAAGAAGCTCACCACCATAGGAAGCCATGGATAAGAGCTTGGAGGTAGGAGAAGAAGAATGGAGGGAGAAGGAGAGAGGAAGCACGAAATTTGTGCCTCAAAAGAGGTCTAAACTTTGAAGTGTAATTCTCAAATGATCAAAGTTGAAAAAAATGCACCCACATGGCCTCTATTTATAGCCTAAGCGTCACACAAAATTGGAGGGAAATTTGAATTTCTATTCAAATTTTACTTGAATTTGAAATTGAACTTGAACTTGTGGAGCCAAAATTTCACTAATTATGACTAGTGAATTTTAGCTATGGTTCAGCCCACTAATCCAAGATCAAGTCCAAGATTCTCCACTAAGTATGCTTAGGTGTCATGAGGCATGTAAAGCATGAAGGACATGCACAAAGTGTGACTATATGATGTGGCAATGGGGTGTAGCAAGCAAATGGTCACCTCCCCCTCTAAAATTTAATTGGATTGGGCTTCTCCCAATTCAATTAAATTTATTTACCAACACACACATCAAATATTCACTCAATGCATGTGAAATTACAAAACTACTCCTAATACAAAAACTAGTCTAGGTGCCCTAAAATACAAGGGCTGAAAAATCCTATATTTCAAGGGTACCCTACCTACATTATGGAGCCCTAAATACAAGGCCCAAAAATAATGAAACCTTAATCTAATATGTACAAAGATAAGTGGGCTCATACTTAGCCCATGGGCTCAAAATCTACCCTAAGGCTCATGAGAACCCTAGGGCCTTCTCTTGCATCTCTGACCCAATCTACTTGGAGTCTTCTATTGAATGCCCTTGCGGGATTGGATTGCATCAGTCTCCACTATGGGAACTTGACAAGTTTAATCACTAGAAGCGCGATGAGTTAAAACGATTTTGAAAATAATTGAGATTTTAAAAATAATTGAGTCGTTGTGTGTATTGCATAATTCATAGGTAGAGTCTGTGTGTTAGGATAATTTCTGGGTTGGACCTGGATTAGGAAGGAGAGACCCCGACAGACTCCTCAAATTCTAGGCCTTGGGAGTAAATACACTCGGTTTCAATGCTCCTTTAAGCTTGTGCCAATCCCACATGATTAGAGCATTCTCGCAAAACATAGTGACCTTGACTGGTCTCCCTATGATTTTACTTAGTAAGAGTGACTTGACTTACCCATTGTGAGGCATGTCTTGACATGTACTCCTAAGCGCCCGACGAGGTTTTTCACTGAAAATGGTACCACATTGGATGTAGGCTTGAGTCTAGTGTATCTGTTGCATAACACTTGTGTTTGACTTTCATTAAGTTAACAATTGAGGTTTTGGCGTTATTTTTTGGAGTGTGTGAACTTGAATAAGTGTGAATAATGTGTGTGATTTTGTTAAGTGATGTTGTTTATGTAAATTTAGCTCTTAGTATTATATGTTTCACATGCTCTAGTATTTTATTATATATGAATGTGATAACTCATTTCCGGTATGTGTTTGCATTTGGGTTGAATGTCATTTTGTTTCAGGTGAGCCAGCATATGATGAGTTTCATGTTGGAGATGGAGAGGCTTAGTCCTTACTAGGGAAATGTTATGATAAATGTGACATCGGGGTTTTATTTAATATGCTACAATTTCATAAATAGTATAGTTGTTTTATGTTTTTCACTATTAATTTGACTTCTTTTCATTCAGAATGGATGGCCTTGTTTTGAGTTGAGATGATTTTACTATTATTTATTTGGACAAGTTTCTATTATAATGTTAGAAAAGGGAATATTAACCTTTTACCCTTTTGAAATGTTTTTTTAAAACCTGTTTTAAATTTTTAATTAATTCTGCATTCTTATTCCTTTTATTATTAGTACATATATGTGTGGGGGTAAAGGGTGTCACACATTACATGAGGAAATATAGACTACTTGGATCCTCAGTAAGTCATAGGTCTTATATGTGTTTGTCTTTTCCCTTGAATGTGTCAAATTCAGGTTGTATTTGTTCTTTACAATTACAGGTACTATGCAAGTCAATAATTGACACAAAAAAGTGTTGTGTACTATTTAGGAGTTGTTCTACTAGAACTTATTTCTGGAGAAAAGCCTGTGTCATTTGAAGATTACGGTGGCGAAATGAAAATTGTTAACTGGGTATTTTTCCCTTTTCATTAAGCACAAGATGAAACATTGGCATCATTAAAGGATGTTAAACATGAACATGTACAATATCGTACATTGAATGCAATTAACTCTACCAGGAGCCCAGGAGTATATTGCAAACTTTTAGCATAGTTAAGTACAACTAACCATATTTTAAAAATTATGTTGCAAACTTAATGGTAAATCAACATTAAAATCTTACTAGTTTAAAAAGCATTGTTTTGCAGGCAAGATCCTTAACTCGTAAAGGAGATGAAATGAACATCATGGACCCTTCTCTAAAAGGGAATTCCAAAATCGAGTCCATTTGGAGGGTGGTTGAAATTGCCATGCAATGTGTAGAACAACATGGTGCATCCAAGCCAAGGATGCAAGAAATCATTTTGGCTATACAAGATGCTATCAAGATTGAAAAATGAACAAAAAATAAGCTAAAGTCTTCACCAACATTTTCAGCTTATTGCGTATTATTTTTCTTCCTTATCTTGTGTAGGTTGTCATGATTGAGCTCAGCAAAACTATTGGAATTGTTAGTGGCAGAGTAGCTTGTGGTAAGTATAGATTGCAATATTAATTTTTCTTCCATTATCACTTACTCGTTATTCTCTTTATGGACTCCTCCTTCTTTAACCTTTAATTGGAATTTGCTCTTGACCATTTTACCCGACTTGCTCTTACTGGTACTAGCTTCATCTTGAGTCATGAAATGATTTGAGTAGTCCTTCATTTTTCTTTAATCTCCCTTCCTCCTAAATTAACATGGCCTTAATTTCTTGAAAATTCCATTTTTCCTTAAGAGTGTTATAGTTCACTTGAAATTTTCCAAATTCAGTAGGAAGAGAATTAAAAATAAATTGTACCAAAAAGGACTCACTCATTTGCATTCCCATGGAATTCAACTTTGTTGCCAGATTAGCCATTTATGTCACATGATCATGAATTAGTTGAGACCAATCAAATTTCTTGCTGGTTAACTCACTTGACAGGTTCCCTACAATTGACTTGTCAGTAATGTTAGATTGTGAGCAATCCTTGACCAATTTCACGAACTCCCTTGCATTGTCTATTTTGGGCATAGAAGGCTTAACATTTGCAGCCATAGTCATTCTCGTCAGGTTCAAAGTTCAATATGTTAGATCGCTCCCAAGCCTCATGGAGAGACTTTTCAACATCAATACCGGTCTCTATAATGATTGGAGGGCTTTCATCCATTATCAATGCTAGGTGTAAGTCCATTATGCAAAAATAAGTTTTCAGAAAATATTGCAATTTCATTTTCCAAAAATAATTTTTCAAATAACTTTTCAAATAGAACATCAAATGATTATCAAATCACTAGATCCATATAAATGTGAAGATGCAGTATTCAATAAATTAAATAATTTATGCCCATCATATAATCATATCACATAGATATATATACATTTCATGTATGGGCCTTACAATTCTTGGCCAAGCATTTCAAATCACATTCAAATATGAATACAAAAGCATCACATGAAGCGTGTATGTTCCAGAAAATGCACCCAGTGTAACTTATATTTATGCAGTGCATTCCGTAACAAAATAATAATAGAGTAAAAAAAATCTATAATGAAGAAAAAGATATCCAAAACCATGCTCTGCTACCAATTGTTAGCATAATTTTACTATCATGTGTAATTTCCTAGGGTGCATTATACAAGAAAGTTGTGTATTATGCATTATTGATTTCATATAGGCTAATTATAATATTTGTTACATGTATTAAGATCGTAATGCTTTTTCTTGAATGATTTTATTGATTTATCAACACATATACATTGTATGCGGTGTGCCTTTTATGATGAGCAATATCAAGATAAATAATTTAAGAAATAGTTTGAGATTAATGGTATAATGACTCACACAAGGCAAGAAGTCAATGTTAAATTTGTACTACACATTTATTAGTACAATTATAAACCAGAAGTTTATGAAGCAAAAATGAGTTTTTTGTTTGGCATGACCGGTGTAACACCCCAAATTCTAGTTCAAAGCATTGGTTGGAAAACTCTCATTAATTCTTTTTTTCTTGAAAAACATGTCAACAAATTAATACGTTCTTCAAAACTTGAGTAATATCCTTTTAAAAAAAATATATGCGGATAAACTTTATTGTAAAACTCATGTAAATAAATTCAATTAAAACGTATAAAAGCTCATTAACATCATCTCTTGAAAGTCAGTAAAATTAAAAAAAATCATAACAAGTTTACAATAATTGCAGCCCTCAGAAAGATATGAACCTTGCAAAAAAATAATTAAATATAAGGGTGAAGTAACATAGTATTCATACATAATAATAAAAGTATCATAGTACCATCTCACAAGAAAATAAAAGGTAATAACAACCCATAAATTTATGAAAGTAAGTATAACATGTAAATCTGTAACAAATATGACTATATGAACCTAGGTACACCCAACTCTAACTTGGATACATCCAAAAGAAAACCTAGGTCTCAAAGAAAACATAATCCGACCCAAGGTACCAAATTGTATCTAAGACAGATCCTCGGAAGGATCATCCTCGTCCTCCTTAGATAAAGGCTCTAACTACAACAACAACTATTTGTACTCCTTTATCTTCGCAAGTATGAGACCATCATGGTCTCCTCTAACATCGGTACCTGAAAGATGTTGGTTGTAGGGTTGAGTTCTCCGCTCCTCAAATGCCACAAACAAAACACAAAACATACAACTTACATAACCAGGGAATATGATTTTTCCAGGAAAACAACACTCTCGATGCCCTAGAGCGCATAACTATCACACTTGACATATATGACTATACTACTTAACACCACTTACTATCATTCTTGACACAGCCAAATACTATAATTGGCATCATTGATAATCACACTAGACACAACTGATAATCACACTCGACACATAACAAGGCCTAATAATGCCACCAAGTTTCCTAGGTGTTGATGGTCTTACACAACCGCATGATTGACAGGTTGGAGTGATTGCCACATACAGGTGCAACGTATATCGATCCCCAAGCTCTCAACTCCAAAAATTATAGTCTCGGAGCCCGTTAGGAGTAGCAAAGTGAGGCATGTGAGTTCTCTGCCAAATGAGTGCACCAAATGTCGAGTAGTCATTACTCACTAATTCCTCCAGATTCTTTGAACCTCTCTGCCTACTACACCCTAGTGTACCTTGTAAATCATCTATTTCTCAACATAAACCTCACCATCTCATAGATGGAACATAACCACATACCTCACCATCTCAAAGATGGAGCATAATCATATATTTCACCATATCATAAATGGAACCTAACCATTACCACAACATCTCACAGATGAATCCTAATAACAAAATATGTCATCTCACAAATGGGATAGAACTAGTGGTTCCTTACTCGTCCTTCAATCTTCTTGCATCTTTCTATCGCATTGCATGTGTAGTCCTCATGTTGTGTACATCACACAAAACAAACATTGATACACACACTTGGAGATGAGGCTCAAGCCTATGTACTACTTTCAGGGAACCATTCTAGGCCCCTCAAGTGGTAGAAATCACTTTTCACCCAAATCTACCAAAAATCCACTAGCATAACAACTATATTACAATATCCCAAAATTTATAACCAGCAATTTGCAGAGGGTAGGACACCTCGAGACTTAGACGAAAGTGCGTACAGGTGAATATCAATATATTATAGAAATATAAATCGCACGCCACAGATACAAGTGTTGGAGTTCACACTCTCTCAGTCTTAGGCATTCATAAGCAATAATAAAATTTCATCGTTCATTCAAATCTTAGCAATCACACTAGCAGGAAATATATTCACTTAAAGTATAACAATAGTCATTAGACATCCATACAATCAATCTTAGCATTGAGCATAACATTCACCTTATATTTCAACAATTACATTAATAGTATCCATAACCTTCTGAGGCATAACAGTAACCATCACAAAACAATTGCAATTAATTCCAGCATTGATCATACAATCCACAAGCATTACATACAACATCAAATTATGAATTAGAGAATTGATACAAGTTGGTCCTCATAGGTTTAGTAATTTTGTTTGTCCTAGCTTACAAGTTCACAGTGGATCCTAGAGCAGTTCTCAGGGCTCCCTAACACTTCCCTAGGGTTTTCTTCATTCTAAATCCATTTTTAGTCTTATAATTACCAAATTAAGTCATCTACTATCCAGTATCAAGTTGCTGCCCTATTTCACAAAGTTTCACTCTTAAACTTGTCTTCAAATTTTTAAGTGTTCCAAAAATCGGTTTTTCATAAATTTTTCATGCTATCCTATATTTTCACACCTAACAAACTCATTTTTTAAATCAAATCTTTAAGAAAAACTTTCCAGACATCCATAACTGCCATTTTAATTTCGTGACAAATTTAATCCTACAAAATATCCTTAAACTAGTTTTGTTCATAACTTTTGCTAGAAAACCCCAATTTAAGTGAAATTTGAGGCTAACCCTAAGTTTTTACAACCAAAGAAATCATTTTTAACCTTAAAACTTCAATAAAAACAACATATCACGCATTTCCATCCAAGGCAATAGCTACGAAAATTTGAACATCAACACAACATGCAATGAAGTCTAGCTTCCAAAGATAACAATATCAAGGTTCACGAAGTGGAAAGATCCCCCTTACCTTGATGAAGCTTACACAAAAATGCTCAAATGAACCAAGAACTCAGATCTGGATGTTCCCGAGCTTCAACGGATGAAAAAAGAAATTTGGACCCAAGAATGAGAGTTTTGCACAAAAATGGTGAGGAAACAAAAAGAGAATGAAGATTAAGAGTCTCTTACCAAAGCTTTAGGAAAGAAGCCTCAAGAACACTTGTGTGAAGCTTGGAAGAAGAACAAAATGGATTGAACTCATGCACAACAATGAAGAATGAAGGTTCCAAGTTTGATTTTTTTTTGGAGAAGTAAAGAGATAAGGCTTAAGGCTTGGTCCAAATGAAACTTGTTTAGGCTTAATGTTGACAAGATCGAATTGACAACATTAATGACCATTTTATAGCCATGGTGGACATGCCAAATGTTTCCATATATGGGTATTTTGCCTTTTGAATTTTTAACTAGAAATGGTTGAAGTAGACTTAACCAAAAATGGTAAAAATTACTTTTGCTAAAACTGGTAAATCTTATTTTAATATTTTAGATTAGTGTGCTAACTTCCCAAATTAGTGTGCTAACCTCCCTTGTGATATGTGTACTCAGAGTGAACCTTGCATAGAGTCCACTAGCACAAAGACAAATTACATTGCGACTCAATGCACAATGTAATTATTGCACAGATGGAAATCTAACTCAGACAGTTTATATTTCTCTGTCAAGCTTTACTAAACCAATCACATCCATATATATATATATAGCACACGAGATTCTATGATTAAAAACATATAAATACTAAAATTAAATTCGTACATGCACAGATGATACAATACAAAGTTTTCTCCATTAGTCTGAGTTATAATTTTTCAAGGTGTTACGACTCTAACTTATTTTAATTATTCTACATCATATAATCAAGCACTTTAATTAGTCACCAGCTAATTAAACTAAAATTCTATTTTTAAACTAGTTGTATAATCATTTGTGAAAATGCCCTCCACTTTTAACGCTTGTGACTTAATTACCCTTTTCTAATTCTATAAAATCTAGATCGCCATAATCAACCTTAATTATGCCCACTTAATTTCTAACCTTACTTACATTAATTACTAATTTTCTTCTTTCAAACTTCTAATTTCTATTTCTAGACCAAAATCCAATTATTAACATCTAGGCCATTAATGAGTTGACCATTCTTTGACCAAATAATTTTCTCTAAACTATCCTTATTCATTCTAGACTTTAGCTTAAAAACTTAAAAGCTTGGCCATGCTTAGGTATCCTATGGTAATATCTCATTTTCTACCATTTCAATGGTCTAAAAACACTACTTAATCATACATCAAAGCAATAACATTGTCTACCACACACACATGAAAAATTGGGATTTTATAACCAGTTGGGTCATCCCGTGTCTGTCATGATGCGAAAATATTTGAAATTTCATGTGGACACCCATTGAAGAGTTAGGAAATTCTCCAGTTGATAATTAGACCATCACCAAGAAAAAATGGGATTAAATCCATTTCATTTTTAGATTGGATATAGGATGATATTTGTGGACTAATACACCCACCATGTGAATCATTTAGATATTTCATGATTTTATTTGACGCATCAGCTAGATGGTCACATGTTTCCTTATTATCAACTTGCAACCAAACATTTATCATATTGTTGGCTTTATTAATTTGAGTTAAAGCTCATTTTCAAATTATCTAATTAAGAGAATCTGTCATAATAATGGTGATGAAGTTACATCTCATGCTTTTAATGGGTATTATATGACTATTGGAATTTATGTAAAACATCATATAGAACATGTTCATATACTCATGAGATCAAAATTTTTAACATTTTATTTGGGACATGCAATCTCGCATGCTACAACGCATCATGCCAAAAAGTTGTAGTTAGTTCTCCCCTCTTGAAATTAATTTTTGGTTAGCAACCTTATATTTCCAATTTAATATTTTGTTTTCTTTTTATGTGTTGTATATGTTATAAATATGAGTCTAATTGTTTGATCACAACACACTAAGATAAGTCCTTCAAGGAGGTTGGAAATATATGTTCGGTGTGAATCTCCATATGTTGAATCATCAACAATAAATGTATTTGCGAGATAGTTTTTTTATTGTTATTTTGAATTAGTTTTCCCAACATGAGGGAAGATAGTACACAGCTGAAAAAAGGAGATTAGTTAAAATGAATTATCATTATCTTGATCCTCGTACAAACAATTTGAACTAGGAGTTCAAAAGATAATTCATTTACAAAATTTAGTCAAAAGAAGTGACTAAATCATATGCATTAATTGTTAATGCTCCAATAAAATTTGATGCCCCTACTAATGCTCAAAAAAGCATGAAGTGTGCTAGATACGTTGGTTCCAAAGATAAAAATCCTCAATTAAGAAAAAGGAGTTAAAAAGTAAGATGGTCAAATTGAGGTTATGAGAATGTTGAAAGATTTTTGTGAGATAATTATATGTTTTAGTTCCAGAAGAACTCAAGTACTCGAAATTAGTGAAAATAAAGAGGTCTCATTATGTCATGGATGGAATATGATGGAACCGAAATAAAGTAAATGTTGAATGTAGCGTAAATGTAATAAATGATAATGATAATGAGGATCAAGAGTAAGTCTATAAAAGATTGTAGACAAAGAAATGATTGGCCAAAATAGAAAGACTCAATTGAGTCAAAATTAGACTTGTTTTTCAAAGCAAATGATTTTTGGACCTGTAGTCTATACATTTGAAGATGTAAAATAGAGTTATGTTTTTGGACATGTGGTCCATTCACTTGAAAATGAAAATTTTGGACATACGCACATATACTTGAAGACATAAAACTAGTTAGATTTCTGGACCTATAGTGCATATACTTGAGATGTAAAATCTATTACATTTTTGGATTTGGACTTGTTGGTTATACACTTGAAGGTGTTAAACCAATTGGATTCAAATAGATTTTGTGCAAAAACAAAATAAGAATGATGAAATTGAAAGAGAAAATATGAGTTGACATTAATTTTGAAGACACATATTCACCTATAGTGGATGTGAATACTTTTGATACTTAATCACTCTAGTAGCACCTAAAGGGCTTAATTTACATCTAATGGATGTTGTTGCAACTTACTTATATCAGTTATATGACTCTCTTGATAATGACATTTGTATGAAACTCCGTGAAGGATATAATTTGCCCAATAATAGATATTCCCTAGAAGAATACTATCTATATAACTAAAGCAATCAAGTCGCATGAGGTATAATCGACTTAATGAGTACTAGCTATATATTTTCACAAAAATTTGAAAATAGATTTTTCATAATTGTTATTTATGTAGATGGCGTAAATATTATTGGAACTCTTGAAGAGCTTCCAACGGCTATAGATTGATTTAAAAAATAATGTGAGATGAAAGACCTAGGAAGCACATAATTTTATCTCAACATGAGAAAATATGTGAAATAAGCCAAAATAGGCACATCAGCTAATCATGCAAAAAATTTATCTCAACATGAGAAAAAAATGGAATCGACAATCACATATGAAGACAATGTTACAAGTATTGTTCGGTTGAAAGAAGGATACATCAAAGGAGATAGTACAAAACATATTTTACCAAAGTTTTTTTTTTCACCTATGATCTCCAAAAGAATGGTGATATAAATGTACATCAAGTTCGTTCACGTGAGAATCTAGAAGATTTATTTACAAAGTCATTATCAAGAAAGACTTTTGAGCAACTTACTCACAAGATTGGATTTCGTCATCTTAAAAATGATTGTCTACATGATGGGGAGAAATAAATACATTTTGTACTCTTTTTTCCTTCGTCATGATTTTGCCCCATTGGATTTTTCCAACAAAGTTTTTAATGAAACAGGAGATAATGTATTGAAGAATGATGTACTATTTTTCCTTTACTAGATTTTTATCTGGCAAGTTTTTTTTAGTAAAAATTTAACAAGACACGTTGTTAGATAATAGACATCCAAGAGGGAGTTTTATGAATGATCTATTTGTGGTTGTTCATATCTTTCATTATCTTTTGTGAATTTCCTAATTATTTTTTGTATATATAAATAGGCTACTCTTATTGAAAAAAATATACACAATTCACATTCTCTCGAAACTATTGTATTTTCTTCTTTTTTACTTTTCTCTTTACTTTTTTGCTTTGATTTATATTTTATTTAACAAATAGTTATATTTCACTGGTAAAACTTTATAAAATTTATAATTAAAATATAAAAGATACTTCAACAATTACTTTTTTGTCTTTTAAAAAAAGAACGGAAAAATTAAAATTACACTTTTAACTTTAAAATTATGAGAGAGAAAACAACTAACGTAATTATTGTTTTAGCCTTAAAAAGAGTAGAAAAATTAAAATTATAAAATTATCCTCATTTCTACTTTTATATATATAAAGACATAAATATATATATATATATATATATATATATATATATATATAAAGATTTAAAAAACAAGGAAAATTGAAATTATACACTTTTTTAGAGAAGATAAAATTAATTTCTAGAATCACGAATCCAGCCTTAATTGGACATGGTCATGTGAAGAGTCTAGAATTTTATAAATTAAATTAGTATTCTTTTCTTCTTTAATTAGTTATTCAATAAAAAATTATTAATATCCTCAATTTCTTTATTTACTTCTCAAATTTTTCCAATCAACAACAAGTGTAATTATATATTTGCAATTAACCATAAAATAATATTTTGTTCAGCTGCAGTCAAAAATATATTTTATTCAGCTATTTTTAAAAAAATTAAAAATTGAAAATGATAAATGTTCTTTTTTTTTTTGCATTTTCGTTTGTCTTTTATTAATTCAATCAATATTCTTTTAAATATTTAAATTTATATTTTTATATTTCTTTCTATTCATTACGAAGTATTGCAGTACGAAACACATGATACACTTAACATGAGCAATTAAATTTTGATGTGTAATTATTTTAAAATAATAAATTAAAACATTTTAAAAATAATAGATTTTTTATTCTATATCCGAGATATTGTCCCACTAATCATGGGTGCTCTCCTACCAAAGCAGCTTCAACGATTTCAAGTTTTTCTGGGTGTGATAGTTGATGATTAATATCTAATTGTTTCTAAAAGACAACAATGCAACAGTGAAAATGAAAATTTTGCAGTAGCAAATCAAATGCTTCAGATGAAAGATATATAAAAGATATTAGACCTTCTTTCTGTCTTGTAGTTTCTTTTTTTTTTTTTCTTCTCTTTTCATTTTCTTTGTAAAAAAAGAAAAAGAGAGATGAAAGATATATAAAAGGTCTCTTCAGTCTGCTCTATCTTCTGAAAATCATTTATGCAATTCGATTATGAAGTTTCTAAAAGGTTTCATTCAGGATCAATGATTTTATCGCAGACTGTTATATTTTGGATATCCAATAATTAAAAATAATCTTTCTTGATTAAGAAAAAAAAAATCAAACACAAAAAAAGAAACTTGCGGTTATAAATCAAACCCAAACCACATCATTCGTGCTTCTTTTAACACGAGATTTGTTTCGTACCAAAAAGCATTTCCCTATTCTCAAATACCCTTGCAATGCAAAGAATTAATAACTGCAAGTTAGATCAAATTGAAAGCCCATTTTGATAATTTCTAATTATCAATTGTGGGATATCTTTGATGTATAAAAAAATCTTAAACCAAAATATGAATAAATTATATGATCTCATTCAATTAGGATATCACAATCCAAAGGAAGAGAACGATTCCATATAGGATATGCTTGTGAGTATAGACGTACAAAATCATTTTACCCTTTTTTTAAAAGAAAAAAAATTATGTAGTAATAATATAAAATAATTTTATATTCTTATCTAATTACAAACTATCGTACAAAATAAGTTTGTCAATTTTTATTACCTTAAAATCATATCAACATTGTTTTATTATTTTTTACAATGTAAAAATTTTTATACCCACAATACATAATCATTATACTCAATTTTATTACATGTGTTGTATTATTTTGTATTCACTTTGAATATTTTTATTTTAGATCTATACGTCAGTTAGTTTTGACACCGTTAAATATTTCATAACAATTTGTGTGACGGCTAAAGAAAACCGTCAGAATTTATTTTAAAATTAAATTTAAATTTTTTAGTTGTTAAAAACCGCAAAATTCAATTAAAATAAAATATAAATAAATCATCCAGTCCTTTCTATTCTTCTTTTGACCTCTACCACCACTAGGGCTACTAACACTAGGCACAAGAACACAAATCAGGTGCCTCACATCGCCACCCAAATAACTCACAATGACCCGAATTCCACAAGCCATAAGGATTATTTCTTATGCTCTGTGGCAACATACACCTCACAACTTCGGGATCCACAAAAATAACTCTCGTGGTAAGAAAGGCATTATCTTTGTGGAAATTTTTTAGCCCGAAATGGCATCAGATCCAGGTCAGATTCGAGATCTTGTGTGGCGGCAGATTCAGCCCTTTCACGAACACAACCATGGTGTCTCCGCTGAGGGAAGCCTCGTACGCCACCTTGTTCCAAGATTGAGTCGTTTGGTTCATCAAAACGCCCAAATTCTGATGATCCACCTCGTTGCGCCGCCGCCAAAGGAGTTTGTTTGGGTAAGTGGGCTCCTAACAATGGATATAGATTCGTCATAACGGTTTGTGGACAGGACTGGTTGAACCTGAACTTGGAAAATCGGTTCAGGTGAACTGGAAGAGGAAGCGCTGGGGTGGAGCATGTAGAAGACACACTCTAGTTCGTGGTGCTTTTGTTGTTGAGAGTTGGTGATAATGAGGAGATGGTGGTTGGGGAAGAGGATACGGTGTTGGAGGGTGTGGTGGGTTAAAGAGGGTCAAGAACGGAGTCGCTTGCAGAGGAATAGACAAGAGATAAAGTTGAGGTTGTGAGAGAAGGTATGAAGGTAGAAGGGGTGAAGTAGAAGAAATGATGGTGAGAACACAAAAGAAATAAGGAAGATTTAAATTAAAGAAGCCTAGAGAGTGGGGATATTTGATTTATTTAATTTTTATTTTAATTGATTGGGTCAGTTTTTAACCACCACAAAATTAAATTTGAGGATTTTTTAACTCCCATAAATTCTGTTATCAATTTATCAAAAATTAAAATAAAATTTAAATATATATCAAGAATTAAAAATATATTTAAGTCTAAATTACTTATAAATGTCCATGCTTTTACGGAAAATTTTCCTAAGATTAGAGGCCATTGTTAACATTATTAGTTTATTACGCACTTAAATGAAGGTTTAGAAATTAGCACCCTGGTGGGACCTTGTACAAAATTGTACTAAGCATGATGGAGCGTGGTTTGTTCTCAAACCACAGATAAAAGTAAAAACTTTAAGCCATGATTTGAAGTATGATTAGAACACTAACTTTAAATATAAACTTTTGTTACCTTCATCAATATGATAGAAAACTAAAAGGACTCGGTGCTATCCTCGGAGGCTGAGGAGAGGACTGTATTCCCTTTTCTTTTTCTTTCCCTTTAAATCATTACTCATTGAAACACGTAATAACTTGACAATATAATGAACAAGGAAAACATGGATTTAAAGAGAAGAGAAAAAAAAAATTAGAACAGGTTACACGCCTTGAAAAAGAAACGAAACATTTTTACATACAAGATGTGATGAAATGTTATTTCTCTAATAGAGGGAATTCATAAACCAAGAAATCACAACCAAGCCAAAATAGTCACCCAAGCTATAAAGAAATACTAGTTGGAAAGCAACTTGCATTAAATTGAGTATTTAACTATCCAGAAGTTATAATACTCGTACATATACCTCACCCTTCACGTAACCACGAGAAAAATAATTGATTCATAAGTACAAAAAGTCAATACAAGTGCTATCCTTTGAGCCCCATAATATATATATGTATATTGATGTAGTTGTTTATAAACAAAGTTGTTCCTCCTGTCCCTTAAATCTTGGATCATTTATTATTTGATAAGTCTTTTTTGTCAAATCATCATTTCCCAGTCATCTACACTCAATTTTAAACAAGCTGCTCCACCACCAGCAAGTTGAACTACAAGCTCTGACTTTGATACTATCTACAATCACACAGCTGATTTCCATCGTTCTTCAATAATAATAAAGAAAATCAAAGACTTAGACGCTTCCTCATTGCTTTTCATTCTGCTCAGAGTATGCCACTCAAGAAGCCCCTGCAAGACAGATACACCAAAAAACAAAAAAAATTGCTTGACATAACTTACCATAAAGGGGTAAGAACTAAAAATGGAGTGAGGATAAAGCTACTAACCAAATCCCTGAGGTTTTCCTAGGATCCTTGCTGAAAAATTGTCAGAGAAACAATTAAATGGAATTGCACATTGCCAAGCTTAAATGCTACAATAGAAAGTCAGATAATACGGATTGGGTTTGTAACTTTTAGCCTAAAAAAATAAAAAAAATTAGACATCAGTTACCTTGGTTTTCCTTGAAAAGCATCATTAATTTCATCTGTAGTAGGCCTCTCTGGAAAGGTAGACAAAATTACATATTTCTCCTTTCCAGGCGATTCATCTACCCTCTTGTACAGATCATATTGGTATGGATAAGTCATCCTAAATCACAAGAAATTAATTTACAATACCATACTTCATAACTACTGCTGGTAGAAGATAGAGAATGTCTTTGTATTTTGAGCATATTAAACAATTAAATATCTAGTTTGGTCATTTCAAGTAGGAAGGAGCTTCTGAAAACACTCTAATCATGGTAATGATGCTTTAGTTTCTACATTTGTTAATTCCATCACGCAGACACCCCTTGCCCAGAAGGAAGAGAATATGCTAATTGTTAATGTTTTCTAATAGAACCAGCCTGAAGAAACATGAATCAATTTGATTTGACTTGTTTTTATGAACATATGGAAGCATGGTCATTAATTTTTTTCTCTGTAGTTCCCAAAAACTTTGTTTCTGATCATATAATCTCATTAGAAGTTTTGAGAGGCTACATTCATTGAAGCAAGCCATGAAAAGCCTGCCAATTCAATGCTATCTTCTCTAAGTCAGGAAATGGCACATAAGATTAATAAAAAAACGTAATGATGCAAATATGTTACTGTCTAACCTGATAGCTCCCATTATGGGATACTGGGTTCCTGCATAATACAGAAGCCTAAAGAAGTAGCAACTTTCAAATGATGCTGCATACTTGAGTCTCTGGTCCCTCCCAATTGTCTAGTGGATAAGAAGGCAAAGTTATAACCATACTTTTTCAAGAAAAAATTGTTATCTTCAACTTTCTGATTAAGTACTCACTTGCATAATACCACTAGAACCAGGCAAATCCTGAATTCATTGAAATGTGTCAGTTTTATGAATGAGTATAACAGAATGCAAACATATTGTTTAAAAAGGAGTTGCAGTATAAACATAAAATGATCCTAAGGAAGACTCCCAACCAATGGTATTCTATGCTTCTATTAAAACTAAACTTTCTGAATATATTTTATACTTGTAAGGTTAGTCTAATTGCTGGTTTCACCACCTTAAAACTGTAATAGTGTATAACAGATTAGCAGAAAAGTAGCAAAGTAATTTACTCAATTTTGATAAAATAGATGTTGTAATTTAATACAAGCACCCAAATGGGCACCACATGGTACTACACTGAGTTCTACAAATCAGTCAGCCATTATAAGACAATTCTTAAGATCTATGAATCGAAATCCAAGATAGCCCAAAAGAGCCTATGGTAGGAAGTAGGAACCAAATTTTCCGAATATAGAAGCAACAAAGAATCTTTTATTGCAATCTGTGTCTTCTTTGGAACAACGGATTCCTAAACAAGATGGAAATAATTACAGAATTATCACTCAGGCCTTTGAGAGCTTACTCTCTCCCACAACCAAATGTCACTTATCCAAAAAAAACATTCTGTTTCCCCCCTAACAAACTCCTATCTATAGTAGCTGTGTACTTGTAACAGCTCTAACTTCCTGCAAATGTTTCTTCAGTTTTGGATCCCCTTAAATAGGGCCAAGTCCTGTTTCCATTTCTCCTTTATATATTCATGCTTAATAGGAGGTCTAAAAGTCATATTGCCCAATTCTATCAAAATATGAAATTCCCTCTAATCATGACATGTCCAATCTTCCTTTCAGCAGTTTTACACAACTAGTCAATTATTCAAAAAGGTGTAAATCATTAAAAATCATTTATCGTCATGCAATTGAAGATACCGGGCTAGACTATTTGGCAAATAGTTTCTATATATAAACCGGTTATGTGAGTTCCATGTTCAAAAGGAGCTAGGTCAACCAAACATGTTATGAAGTTGACATAGTACCGAGTGAGGTTCAGATTATCTTCATTTCGCTAAGTCATTCAACTATTTCATGAAATAAATTTGAACAAAATTGTCTGTATTTACAATCTCAAAAACAAGCTGTAAATCATACAACTATTTCATGAAATAAATTTGAACTAAATATAGGAGCTAGAAACAGAACCTTAAGCCTAGCATTGATTAGTATAACTGGTCTGTGTTCAGCAGCATTGGTCATGGCTCTTAGATCCTGTATTTTCATCCTCAAAGATATTAAAGAGAAAAGAGAGAACAGCTTGGTGAAGTTGAAGAAAGCAAGTCAAAATCCATCAAGAAAAATAGGAAAAAAAAGGTCTCAACTGATGAAAGCAGTAAAATATGTCAGTAAAACTCACACTCTATCCACTTACATCAATAATACAATTCCCAACAGCATTTTGAGGAGCCACCAAGATAAACATGTCATCTTGCTCCTCAACCTCTGCAGCTCCTAAGATTGGAAATTCACACATTAATGTTATGCCAATACATCAAAACCAGAAGGAAAATTATGTGTAGAAAAAATTCGAAGTTATATAGATATTCCCATTATGAAGTTAGGAAGCAAAGATAACATTCAATCAGGATGGCACATATAAATGTTTCACTTTTAAACATTTTTAGCGTATACGTATGTGATGGCTTGCAGTTAATTTCTCTGTGTGTGAAGTAAGCATTTTAATGTAGGAATTGCAAAAAGAAGCTGAAAGTGATTTTGTCATTGTTTCAACATATATAAGTAAAATATTAGTTGTCTTGAAGACAAACGGATGGCCAAGCAAATACATGGAGAGAAGTAAAGTTAGATATTAAGATTTAAGCTGGAATCTGGGATATAAAAATCTAAAGGTGTGCAACTGGGAAATACAAGGGGAACTAAATCAAAAGCTGCAACAGCAGAATCATACAAAGTACAGCTCATTGATATACCTATAGAACCAATATTGATGAAGGTTCCTTTTGCTCCATAATCACCCCAATCCATGAACTCTAAAATCTTACGAGTTCCAGCAAGCTGCAATGGCATTCCGGCGAGAGCACCTTCTCCCATTGACCCTTGTACACAAACCTGCAAGATAAAGATAATTCAAATAAAAATAATTCAAATAAAAAAATTATGCCTAACATTTACCATTTTATTCTTATAGACAATGAAAATAATCTATGTTGGAACAAAAGGAGTAAGAAAAATACCTTAACCCGTTTTCCATCATCAGCAAAAGAAAGGGCAAGAGCTCGAACAAGTTCCATCAAGGTACCTATTCGATAAACATCCTGTAAACCACAAATGTGGTCAAATCAAGACATTTAGAGAAAATAAAAGTAAAAAGATGTCTGTACCATTTCCGGGTTCAGTTCAGGAATGTTGATGTCAACCTGTTTGATTTGGAATGACAAAAAAAGTAGAAATCAGCTTGGGATCCAAGGGAATTAAAAATAATACCAGTCAACATACATGGTAAAAGCCTAATATTTTTCCTTCTGACCATCCTACCCTTCATTCACCTCAATAATCAGTTATGTTATTACTCTCTAAGATGGAAAGAATATTCTGCATGCAAAAAGAATGTTAATTCTCAATACTTAATTTTTATATTTTACATTTAAATATAGAACATTTTTCTTGGGACAGAATAAGTAAGAATGGCAATAGTTAAAGGTATTGCACAGATCTAGAGTCACTCAAACAATAGTAAGCATTAAATAGGTTGCAGACTTCTCATAATAGGGTTATACCTTCACCCTAGTTTTTCCATCACTAATAGCCCTCTGTGTAGCTTGTAGCACATCATCATAGAAATATTTCCTGATTTCTCGAGAATGTGGAATGTTATTTAGTCTAGTAGGAATCCCTCTCCACTTATCCTGTAACAAGATAAGGCAAAATAAGAACAAAGGAGGCTTTCATAGAACATAAAATTCAAAACAAACACTGCCTTTTACAAAGTACAACCATCTACCTGGCTCAAAGATGTCCGTCCTTTCTTTGTATCAGGAATTGGTTTTTCTGAATTAATGCAAGTTAGTAAACAATCTTAAAAAATATGAATTGTTCCTGGTTATTCCATATCAAGATGTCAAATCATCATTAGCATCTTATTAAGTAATGTGTGCTCCCACAATATCATGACAAAACTGAATAACGGAAGGAAGTTTGTTAGCTATGTATAGTCATAAAGTTATGCTTAATTGCACTTTTGGTATCTTTGCAAATTGCAATGAATAATGTGCAACTTTAGTCTCCCACTATCCCTTGCTCAAATTCTATTTCTCAATAATACTTTTGCCTAAATTTAGTCTCCCACACATCCTTTTGTTAGTTCCTTCTTCTCAAGAACTTCAAATCCTCTTTTTTTACTCAATCTCTACAAGATGAAGTAATTAAATCCATCAAACCCTCTTTTTCCTCAAAAGCCACCAAGCATCATATTTCTCCCAGAATTAAAAAGCTGCAAAGTCTCCCCTTCCTCAAAATCCTAATCTCACTTACAAAATTCATCAAGAATTTTAATCAATTTTTCACCCAATTTCCAGATTCTAAACCATTCACATAATTTCATGTCTCAAGTTTGTCCTAAACCCCTGATTATTTGACCAGAAAACAAGGTTTTGGACGGAAACTTACAAAAGTGTTTGATTAAATAATTAAAAAATTGGGGAATTAAGTCCAAACAAATAATTATTAGAGAACCAAAATTGCACATTAACCATTGTGGAAGGAACAAATGTGCAATTAAGCCTAAAATTCGTTTATTAAATACTATAATTTCAAGATGGAGAATCGGGAACACACTTCTGTTTGATGAATGGCATGCCTTCAAAATATAAAAGGCCTATTTGGTTTCAGAAAATATTTTCTATTTTATTTTCTATTTTTATAAATTATTACAAAAATACTACCTTGCTTTCACTGTTTTCTTTACAATTTTTTAATAAAAAAAGTGGAAACTATGTGATACTTATGCAATTATTTGTGAAAAATAAAACCAAAAATAGAAAACCATTTTGAAACTATACAGACTCCAAATTTTACAATTCCCTACAAACAAATATATAAAGGGTGAGTCTGATATACACCCTTGAAGCTTCATACCTCCTGATTCAATTATTTTCACTTTATCCTGTTGCAATTGAGATAATAAAGATTCAATTTCTTTGAAAACTGCTTCTTTTGAATGACTTCCATCAATCTGTGTATATGAAAAATAAGTTAAATGTGAGTGAATGCCCCACTGGTTCACATCAAGACATAAGACAGGTAGATGATAGTGTTAATAATCTCCAATGACCTTATGTGTTATGCTGGAGTAAGAGGAAGATGCTGCTTCTGCATTTTGCTTGTATATGTTTAGGCGAGATTTGACCTGAAAAGCAACATACAAGTATACATAAGATAGTTCTCGTTTGCAAAGATACTAGATCCACTTAATTGTTAACAGGAAAATGCGATTGTAAATTGCAATACAACAGGAGCTCAATAAATCATTTTTTGTCTATAAGATGAGTTTAATGACTACATAATACATTTTCTGCTTCCAAACTAAGCAATGAAATAAAAAAAAATGTTAATGCAATGCCACATTGTAAAAATGACGTATAAACATGCACAGTGAGGCATTAGAAAAATAGACAAAGTGATCTAAAACCGAAAAAAAAAAAATCAAGATGCATAGGTGATGCCATTGCAAGCTCATGAATACATTTTAGTGCTTTAAATTACAATCACCAGTCCTTCAGAACTCCTCCCTTTACTAACATCAATGACAATTCACCTGTTTATATAATTTTGGAACCTGAATGCTGTTACTAGAGAAAGAAATTTGATAATGGCAATGGTTTACCCACAGTCCACACCAAATATGTTACAATATTGAGAGAGAGAGAAACCAAATCTCAAAAAGTTATATGTAAATGTGGCACACATTGAACAGTCCATCCATATAAATGACACCATCCTAATAATGCATTATGCTAACTGATAAAGCGTCTTTAATGATTCTGCTGAAAATACAGTCTAAAACTTTGACAACTAAGATCTTTAAATTCTCATTAATTTTGTGATCAAACTTGTCATGCAACAAAATCTACTGCGCATCCACGGAGACAAGACTTTAGGAGATCATTTCATGATGAGTCCATCCTTTCAAATAACTACAAATAACACACAAATTTTCAAATGATGCAGCTTGCTTATGTTAAGTACCCACAAAGAGAGCAAAAAAAATAAATAAAAGTATAATTTATCAAACCTTCTCCTCAGTGTCATCAGGCCGAGTTATCAGCCTTGCTTTAATTTCTTCTGTATCCGGTGGAAAAAACTTTAGATGATATATCTTCCCTGTCACTGGGTCTAGCCTTCTACCAACACATCTGTCGATCAGAATTTCATCAGGAACCTGAGTATTAGAAAATTTAATAACTTAGCGCAGAAGATGAATCTATTTATTACTGATTAACATCCATCTATTGCACAAAAACTCTAGGTAATTATATGACATGTAATATGTCCATATTTCAATAACACAAACTGACCAAGTCCTATGCCTATTACAAACAAGTTATTATTAACATACACATTTTCTCTTCCATATCATTTCCTTCTTATCACTCTTTCTTTCCCGTCACAACCCTGATCACTTATCACATTTGTTACTTTCTCCTCTTTCTCTGTTTTCTTTTTATCTCTCATTTTCTTCCACCCTCATACACCCCAAAATGAGGTGTACCTTCCCCATTTCAAATTTCAAATTATAAACATGTCACATTTGTACCAACAATGTGAAAATTTTGAGAGAGAAAAAACAAATATCTTATTAAGTTTAAACAAGGTTCTAAATTGTGATTGCAGTTGGAGTTGCAATATATGTTGGGAAAATTGTAAAAAAATGCGGCCACAATTGCTGTTGCAAAAACCCAATGAACCTTGAAATTAGTGACCATATCTTAAGACCTTATCTTAAAAACAAATGCAAATTTTGCAGCTGAGGATTTGGAAAGGGGAAAAAAATAAAATAAAGATTTGACGTACATCTAATACGATATACACATCAGGCCGTATCTGCATTTTCTCCAGACTCTGGGCTTGGCCAAAACTCCGAGGGTACCCATCAAGAAGCCACCCTTTATGCCTAACATCTTCGCGAGCCAATCGTGCTGCCACCATCTACATGAGAATGTATAGTAACCAAGTCACGCATTTTATTTTCATGGCACGAAAAGTGACTAACAGCAACAAACTCCAAAGCAAGCAGAATTTGATACTATCATACCGCTGTCACAATTTCATCAGGAACCAATTGACCCGTGTTCATGAACTCCTTTGCTTTATTTCCAATTTCAGTCCCAGCCGCTACCTCTGCTCTTAGCAAATCCCCTGTTGATATATGCACCAATCCAAACTGCACAATAACAAAGAAATAATTTATTTTTTTAATTATTCCTACATCAAATGCATAGTTCCTTTATTTTTATAGGTGAAATGTAGTTTTGGTAAAATGTACTTTAACTTAGAGTCTGTGATCAATTTGGTTCTGATTATTAGAAAAACAGCGGTTTTCGTCCTCATTTTTCATCGTGAGGGGGACGAAAACTATTGTTTTTTGCAAAGTTTAGAGATCAAATTTCAACGAAAGTACAAGGATTCAAACCATATTTTACCCAATTTTTGTATTTATTATTTACACATAATTGATAGGGGATGGCACGTTGTGGTAAGGATTAACGAACCTTTTGGACAATCAATTCACATTGCGTGCCTTTGCCCGATGCAGGTGCACCTGATATCATGACCTTCAGAGGCTCGCTGGTGGAACAGTTCACTTTGAGTGTCTTGTTAAAAGATAATGACACGTGTGAGGATAAGTCAGTGGGTGTCAAAAAACAAGCATTGAATAAAAAAGTAAAATTAAATAAATAAACAAAAAAAATGGAACCTTGGGGGTTGATGGCAAATGGGTGTGGTAGCGGAGGTTGCTTAAGCGAAGAGGTTGAGTGTGGAAGGAGGAGTGGCGGGGGTGTAGATATGAATGATGATGGGTGGAAGAAGAAGAACAAGAAGGAAGAGGAGTGGATAGAAGAGAAGGAGAGGGAGTGAGAGTGGTGGTGCGGTGGAAGCAGGTGGGTGTGGAGTTCAACATTTTTTGTTGCATTGCTTTGAGAATTGAGATAATGTGTCACACACAGTCGAATTAGTTTAGTGGTTCACGAACACTCATCACACTCACTCACACACCACAAATGCCACTGCTCCTTTTAGTTTTACTTTAGCTGAAAACAATTACTACCTCCGATACTTCTTACAAGAACCAATTAGTTTTGCTAATGCTTCGTTTAATATCTCTCATAATTAACATTTATTAGTTTAATTTAAGACGCATTACATACAAAAAAATATTATTTCATTTTTCAAATAAATTTATCTGATTTGTTTAATTTGAATTTTTTTTCGTATTCAATTCAAGTATATGAATATAAAAATATTTAGAGAACTGAGAAAGTTAGTAAATTGTTTCCCCTTTTATTTCTTTTGCTTTTTACATTTTGGGTGTCTATTTTCTTTTTTCCATTTAATTACTGGTTAAGATCCTAAAATATATGCTCTTGCTTATGAAATTATAATATGTATTTGAAAAATGATTGGAACAAAAAAAATATTCCAATGACTAGGTGTGTTATGTAAGTAGTTTACTTGATATTATTTGAATTACTTAAATCTAAAATGACATGATAATGTCAAGGGTCTAAGACAAAAAAAATGTATTTTTTTCATTTATAAATCAAGTTTTTCTTTTTGGTGAACAAAAAAAGAGTTGATACTAAAGTATTTTGTTTTGATGATTTATATAAGAATTTTATGTTTTTTTTAATTTTTATAAAAAAATTATTCTGATCCGAAAATGTAATTGAAAGTTTCACTTTGAACAATTTATTTATAATATATAAAAGTTAAATTTTTTTAATAGCCGTCAGCAAAATTAATAGTGAGTTAGAAGAAATAGAGCTTCTCAATATCATGCTAACATGTGAGTAAAACTTATGATTGGGAAGAAGGATATTAATTCTAAGTAGCATTGATATATTTTACCAAAATCAACAACTTCTCACGTTAATAATAATTTAAATTATTTATAAAATTTAATTTTACATATTGAATTAATATGAAAGAAAAAAAATAACAAATGTAAAAATTTACACTAATTTAATATTACTATATATGCACAAATTTATCTATTTTTATAATTAGTTAGTTTAAAATATATTTATGAAAAAATAACAAATTAAATTCATGACTTTTAAAGTTATAAAATAATATAATATGAAAATATAAATATATATATATATATATATATATTCAAAAATAAAATTATTAATAGTTATATTCAATGTTAATTATTTAAATTAAAACTAATTAGATAGATGTAAATTAATGATAGAAGACTAATAGTTAATATAAATATAATAATTTTTAGCTTATTTTTATTGTAAATTTTTCTTATAAACTATTTTTTCTAAAAAGAACTATAAATGTAATAATTAAATAATAAATAATATTGGTTTCACTTTTATATAAAAGTAGCTATATGTAAAAATATATGTTACAAGATAAATTTAAAAATATTTTTTAATTTTAAATTATGTTTTCTAAAACAACTATTTGTTAAATCATAAAATTCTAATCATATTTTAGATTATTTTAATACTACATTTAAGTTACACAATGAATGTTAATAAGATTTAATGATTACATGTACTAAAATACTATTAAATTATATTAAATAAGATTAATGAGAAATTGTTATATATACCTGAATGAGTTTTAAGAATAAATTTTATGTAAAATAAATAAATAAATATAAACTTTAAGTTAACTTATTTTTTAAATATAAATTTTAATTAAATTCATCCATAATAATTTAAATGTATTAATCCTAATTATATAATTTTGATATTATTTTAAATAATAATTTTCACATTAATAATAAATTAAATAATATTTGACTATGATTAACTTTAATTTTAAAAAAAATTACATTAAAGTATATATTTCACAAAATAACTAAAAATATTTATAATATTATATACTGTAAAATAATAAATATTTAAACTTTCTAAGACATTATTATTATTATTATTATTATTATTATTATTATCATATTAAAATAGTATAATATATTATTTGTTTCTAACTTTTTTCACTTGGTTCTTTATAAAATTTTACTACTATTTAAAGCTTTTATAAATGAAATTAGTTTTAAAATTAATAATATTTATAGTCATTGATTATAATTAAAAAATTTATTACCATTTTCATCGTTCATTATCAAATTAATGGTTTCATTTTCTATATTCATAATAGATAAAAATTCATCTATTTTTTGTATTTTCAGTGTTATTTATATTTTGATTTTAGGTCTAATGATTTCTTTGAATAATTTTTTTGAGGTTGAATAAATATTTGAATCAATATCATATTTTTATTAGAAAGTTCTTATATGAATCATTTATCCAATACATTTTGTAAGGAATGGAAAGTGGAAATTAGAGACCATATTTTATTAGGTATATCATCTTACTCTTTGTCTTTTATCATTATTTTTTTCTTTGCAAGTATCACTCATGTTATTTTTTCTTTTATTCATTTTATTGTTATGTTATTATATGTTTTAATATAACATTATTTATTTTATTCTTCAATTTTATGTATAAAATGATACTTTGAATGTGTTATCGATTATTGTCAATAATCAAAACTTAACTCTTTCAAATTAATAAGATATAATGTGGATCTACATTCATCATTAATTAAAAAAAATTATTCAAGTTTTTATTTTTAGTGTTTTATATATTTATATTTTGATTTTAAGTCTAATTTTTTTTAAATAATTTTTATAAAATTGAATAAATATTTTAATCAATATCATGCTTTTATTAGAAAGTTCTTACTTGAATCATCTTTCTCTTTGTCTTTCATTATTTATTTTTTCTTCTTTGTTTGCAAGTTTATTCCTTCTTCTTGATTTTAGTGTTATGCTATTAAAAGTTTTAATTATTATTATGGTTCAAGTTTTTTTATATATGTTTCATGTTTTTTCTTCTATAACTATTGTATTAGAAATCTTACTTTTACATTGTATTTGTTCGACAAAACATAAAGAGATTCTATTATTGTGAAAATTTTTATTTTTTTATTAATCATATTTCAAATTATTCCATTACAATTTTTTCCCTACTCAAATCAATTGTTGAATGATAACAACAATTTATAAAAATATAAATATACAAACAACAACAAATATTTAAAATAGATCATTTTATTTATGTACATTTATTTTTCAAAAGATATTGCATCACCATTATTATTTGAATGATTAAAAAAATTTAAATATACTTAATTTTTAAGATAAAATTAACTCAATTGAAAATATAATAGTATAATTATGTTTAACATAATAGTAAATATTTAAAAATTGTTGTTTTTATTTATATAAATAAATAAATATAAAATTATATATATATATATATATATATATATATATATATATAAAATTTAAAAGAAGTCCGCCCGGGTTCAAAGTTTAGTATGCTTTATTACGTTATTATTAAGCGTAAAATGGTGTGGATTATATTTTTTATATAATGAATTTTTTTTTATTATTACAACGAATGAGGAAACTTTTAAAAAAATTAATTAAAGAGAACTAGCTTCGTGTCCTGTAACTGTTCGAGTATTAATTTTATAATTTATAAATTTTTTATATATATTATAACCTTTTAATGTATTTATCTATCATATTTTAATTAATGAAAACAAATATTAACACATATATATAAAATAGTTAATAGGCTCGGCCCTGAGGGTAGGCCTAGGTCAGAGCTCAGAGGGGCGACCGCCCCGTGCCCTTAGTGGAGGGAGCCCCAAAAATGTTATCAATTACGGTATTTATTTATAATTAAAAAAAATATATCACCTTAATCTCTTCAACTTCTCAAATTAATTCCTTATCCGATTTCAACTTTCAAACACTTTTGAGAATTCAATTTCTATCAAAATATCAAAAGAACCTTTACTATTTTTTATGATTGTGATACCTAAAATAATTTTTTCACCTTAATTAAAGAAGGAGAAAAGATGAAGAGTGATATACTAAATGACTAAATAGATAATTTAAAACTTTTATAATTAAATTAGTGTGGAATGATTCTTTTCAAATCGGATTGTGACGAATGTGAAATTTAAAATTTGATCTTTATGTATCATTTGATTATTTCATGTGTCCATTATCATACTATATAACACTAATTATGTGAACGTGATGTAATGGGAATAAGGCTTAAAGCCCTTGAGGGCTTCAACTATTTTGGTTTTTTAATATAGATAAAAGAAAAACTATTACTTTAGCAAAATCTATATATTTTATATAAAATGTATAAAAGTAAATCTAGTAAAAAGTAATAACATGAGAACTTTCTTATTAGGTAATACTTGACAGGATGATTGTATGTTCTTCTTTTATAAATCATTAGTTCAATAGTACTTAGGGCTTTTGAGGTTTCATTCGGATGGATTTCTTTTTTGAGATTTATAAATTCATAAAATTAAAATAAAATATATAAACTATTCAAAATAAAAAAAATTATATAAAATAAAATTAAAAAAAGTTTTAAATTTATAAATTTTTATGATTCAAAAAAATTCTTGACTAATGATATATATAAAATAATGTTTATAAAAATAATTAAAAAATAAGTGTTTACCTGATGTATTACCTTATCTTTGAATATAAAAGGTTAAGAGTTCAACTTTTATTAAGAGCCTTTTTATTTTTCATTTTACTTAGTACCATGTCTAATATGTTGCATCAAAGTCAATAGAAATATCAATATTGGTTATTTTGAAAAATAGGAGACTAAATATCTTGATTTAAAAATAAGAAAACTATAATTACAGATTTGAAATTATAAGGAGATCAAAATTATAATTTAATCTTATATTTAATATATTTTCTATATTTTTATATTGATAATAAACTTATAATATATTGTTAATTGAAGAAATTCGAATATTAATCAAATAAGTTAATTTAAAATATTCTTAAAATTTGGTAAGAAAAAAATTGATTTAAACCAAAAAATTATTCTAAATGGGTGAATTTTTTTAAACTTAAATGTTCTTTAACATTTGAACATAATTTTAATTAATTAATATTTAAAAATGGTTTACAAACTTAATATTTCATTTTTATAATTTTCATTTAGTAAAACATGAG
Source organism: Glycine soja (assembly GCF_004193775.1). Classification (NCBI taxonomy): domain Eukaryota; kingdom Viridiplantae; phylum Streptophyta; class Magnoliopsida; order Fabales; family Fabaceae; genus Glycine; species Glycine soja. Next base: position 26,520,995 of record NC_041016.1, on the reverse strand, counting down.
TTTACCCTTCTAAGTAAACTAATATAACTTAATATATTTTCCAACTAAAAATAAAACATTGACCAAGATTTTTCTTATAAAAATGAGAAAGGTGAACAATAGATAGAAAAAGAGATAGATGATTCATTGTGTATGAGAAATCAATATTAACTAATTCTATGAGAAATTAAAATTCATATGCATTGGTTATTAACTATTAAGGCGGAAAACTACTATAAAAAAAACTATTCAGATGGAAAAACTAAATCAAATAACATCAAAGTCAAGTATTTTCATTTTTAACCAACAAAAATTGGTCTAGTTAATAAAGAACAAATTTATATCTCAAAAGGATATAGGTTTGACTTTTGATGTAAGGACATTCTTGCTAGGTAAGTTGTAAGTATCTCTTTAAGCGTTTTTTAAGCCTTGAGGCTTGCCCTCTTCCTGGTAAACTCTCAACGCACCTAAACTTTTTTTTTTTTTTTTAAGAATCTTCATCTTTACATAAATAAGTGTAAATCCATTGTGTTTTGTGAAATAACGTCATGTGGAAGGTGATAATATTTTTGCTCCATACACACCCATTACATAGAGCTCACCTTCTGAGAAACCAACAACAAAGAAGAGATCAATTTTGAAATTACTGTAGAAAAAATTGGTACGTAAAGCATTATTTTTTAAGTAGTATGTGACAAACAAAAAGAGAGAAAAATTGTCATCTAAGGAATGTATAAGAATGTCCATTGTCATATAGAGAATTTGTAAGAAAAAAATAAAAATATTGTTATGAAATTACAAAGGAAACGCAAAAAATAAAATAAAATGGAAGAGACAGAAGGAAAGGAAAAAAACCAGATAGTGGAAAAAGGGAAGGAAGTTAAGTGGAGAGTGTGCCATTTTAAAGGAAAATTCCATAAAACAATTTTAATTATGAAACAATCATTTAAAATTGATTTATGGAACAATCATGTAATAATAATTTATGAAGATTTAAAATTCAAATGAATAATAATAATAATAATAATAATAATAATAATAATAATAATAATAATAATAATAATAATAATAATAATAATAATAACTTTTTTTAGTGATTGATTATAATAATTAAAAAAACACTATACACATTGCCTAAAAAAGATATATTATTAACTATAATAATACTAAAAATGAATGAAATTAACTGATCAATAATTTTTTAGCACATTAATTATTAAATAATATTAGAATCATTATTAAAAATACTAAAAGAGGAATGGAATAATTGATTCAGAAAAAAATTCAAAAAATAGAATAAAAATCTACTATTAAGAATAAAAATTCTATAAATAGAATTTGTTTACATAATAGAATAATATTTATTTAAATTAATAATTGAATTGAATAATCTCATTTAATATAATTTGAAAGGAATAAATATGAGATTGTCACTTGACATCATCATGAAGAATCAAACTTTTATATATATATATATATATATATATATATATATATATATATATATATATATTAGATAATATTTTTTTATATTAATTTTTTTTACTTCAATATTACTTTGATCTTCATATATAAAAATAACTAATTTTTATTATTTTAATCTTGATATGATTTAATATTTATGGGTTTTATTTTAATCTTAATATGTCTTAAGAGTTTAATTGTTATGTAGGATGTGTTATATTTATATAAAAAAACTAGTATATAGTGAATTAAACCGAATTAATTATTAATCCACCGATTAGACTAATGAACCATTGCCTCGACCGAGTCATGGCTGATTTTCTCAACATTACATTATTTAACAATATTAGAATCATTATTGAAAGTGCTACAAAAAGAATGAAATAGTTGGTTAAGAATAAAAATTCTTAAAATAGAATTATTTGTATTTAATAGAATAATAATTGAATATAACTAATCGAATGAATAATAAAATAAAATCTATTTACATAATAGAATAATATTGATTTGAATTAATAATGAAAGTAAATGATACTAGTACAATTTAATATTTTTGAAAAAAATAAATATTGAATTGTCATATGACATCACCCATGGAATCAAACCTTGGCGATACAGTAGATATGCAAAACTAAAAGAAAGGTAATATAACTATAGTAATTATCAATTGAAGCAGATTTCATTTTTTTTGTGTGGTAGATCTCTCATTTAAGTTCCTGCTGTGTCACACAAGCGTATCTTCAACCGTATAAGTGGGACCAATTGCAGCATGACTGAACCACAAACAATAGATATAAAAAAGGTCCACACATGCAGAGAGATCTTACCAAGGTGTTAAGCGCAACTTGTTACTTGCGGTCATATTTTTATTGAAATTGGAATATTAATTGCAGGCAAGGCCATAAAGATCTGAATTACATTTCCAAACACCAACTACCAACAATAACATTACATGCTTCAGAATGCCAAGGAATTTATCAATTACTAACTACATCATGCAATGAATTTTTTTATATCTAGCAATGAGTTAAGCAAAACAGAATAAAATAGCTGCACTAAATTTACTAAGCTCCCTAACAAAATGAACTGAAATACAGTAACATAAAATGGAACATTTCAAAGGGTCCTCTTGATAAAATCTGTTCTCAGTAGCGGTAATTTGTGGGCGCATCAAGTCTTCAATCCAACTTGACAGAAGAGAACAAGTAATGCACGAACCAGAATGAAGAGAGGAACCCAATTGTACCTGTAGAAAGCATGATTGCTAGAACCATGAAGAGTGAGTAGCCTAAGTAAAGAGTTGCAGACACAGGACCGCTCAAACTCTTGAGGTCAAACACAAGATAGTTAACAGAGTACAAAAAGATGTATATGGCGACAGAACCGGAGGCAAAGAACGATTTCCACCACCATTTCCAATCCTCCACACACAGGTGCATGTAAGTCAGAACTAGAGATACCTCGGCACAAACCACCACAAGAAGGATCAAAACAACGAAGAGAAACCCAAAGACGTAGTAAACGCGACCCATCCAAATGCTGGACATGATAAAGAAGAGCTCAATGAACAAGGTGCCAAATGGAAGGGTGCCAGCACCAAGAACTAACAGCCATGATGGGTACTTCTGCTGGGGAATTTCGCGAGGAATTTGGTTGGTTCGGACTGGATACTCAATGTGGGGTGCCTTGGCTCCAAAGTAGCCACCAACAATGGTAAGGGGTACAGATATGCAGAACCAAAGCAAGATTAGTATTACAAAGAGTGAAAATGGAATGGCTCCAGTGCTGTGGCTTCCCCACAATAGGAAGTTCAAGGTTGTGAGGATCAAAAAGGAAATGCCTGGGAAGAAACACGCAGCTTTCCATGCAATTGACACCCAACCCTTCTGTTCGCCAAAGCTGATTGTCCTCCACATCCGAACTGAGACATAACCAGCAGCAATACCAAGTATCATATAGAAAAACAGCATACCTGTGATCAGTGTTCCCCGAGATGCCGGTGACATGAATCCAAGTGCAGCAAACAATATCGTCACAACAGACATCCCAAGAATCTGAACTCCATCCCCAACCATCACACACAACAAGGCAGGATTTGTCGGAGTGCGGAAAACATCTCCCACTACAAGCTTCCAACCAGATAACTCTTCATTCATCTGTGCTTGAGCCTCCTTATCGAGCTCCTCATAACGGGTCAGATCCCTTCTAACTGTCCTCAGGAAGATCACAAGAACAATACCAGCAAGAAAAGTGATCACCATGAGCGAATTAAGGATAGAGAACCAATGCACTTTAGCTCCCTCCATCTTTAAGTAAGCATCCCATCTAGACGGCCACTTGATGTCACTCTCCTCAAAGGTGATCTCATAAGTGAAAACAACAGGCTGGCCCTCCTTGATAGGCATTGCCACAGTGGCCGGATCACATCGGATAGATGACGGATACTTGTCATACATCTTCAAGTTTTTTGCAGAATCAGCATTATGCATAATACTACAAGGAATCACCTCAAACCCAACAACCATGTATCCAGGCTTCTCAGAAGACCCCTCCTTGCCAACCGGGATCACTTCTGCACCCTCTACAGTCCCCATTACGCGAGCCACATTGGTCTCCTCGTACTTGTGGACAAGAACATTGAACTTGAGATGGTTAAACACATAATAAGCATCCTCAATCTTAATACCAACAGGGTACCCGGTCCATCTCATAAAGTACCCATCTTTCTGTGTGAACCTAATAGCAGGCAAATTATCAAGAATCAAATTAACCTGATACATCTCATCAATCCTCTCCTTCAAGATCTTGAACTGGTCCCCGGACAGCGCCTGGATCTGGCACAAGTAAATCTCAGACTCATTGGTGTACATCCTAAACCTATAAGGAGAGTTCTCTATCCTATCTCCCATGAGAAGCTCCCCAAGGTTCTCGGCACTGTCCTTGATGCCACCCTCGGGCTTGCAAAAGGGCAGGCTGTAATAGCTAAAGGGCATTTCTGTGTCAATGGAAGTGAGGGAATTCACCTTCACCCACAACTCATCCGTGACATCATAGTTGTGGGGGTAACTGCCCGGAAGGTAGAACCCATAATTGGGTTGAATTTGAAACGCCAAGCACAAGATCAAGACCACCCACAACCCGAATTGCGCACAAGATTCCATCTTTGCAGGATTAAAAGGGAAATTGGGGCCAGATCTGACAGACCCAGATGCAGAAAATGAGTGAAAAATGCAGATAAAATAAACCAAACTCTTAATGGGTAAATGTCTTTATGGGTTTAGAGATATGCAAATTATAACGTTATATAGATAATAGTAATAGTAATGTTACCACGCAACAGAGAACAAAATGGGAATGTAAATGTGACAAATGAAGAAACAATGATGACCAAAAAATAAGAGTGAAAAATTAAAATTTGTATCACTAACCTCGTGCACAGAAAATGTGCGTGTGGATTAAGAGTCTGAGCGCATGAAAGAAATGAAGATATTCTTCACGCACTGCAGAATAAGGGGCGAAGAATATGAAACGCGAAACCGAGCAATGGAAACTATGATGTCTGATATTCCATGCACATTTATATACATCTATGGTTGGTTTTGTTTTTCACTTTCCTTCGGAAGCTGGTGACTGCACTGAAGGAGGCTAGTGAAATAACATTAATACCCCTTCCTTACCATGTATGAACAATGGACACACTCCGAATCCGTTGTCACCACTCACCACCGTTACGAGTAATTCAATACGCACCCACACCCACACCCACACCCACACCCGAGTTTTGATTGCTAGGGGTGTAAGTCATCCCAATTGAATGAGTTTTATCTATTTTTATAATTTAATTTAAATGAATTAAATTGAATTGGAATTATCTTTTTTATTTTATTAATCCAATTCAATTATTGGATTGGTTATCAAATTAAACCATTAAAAAATTATCACTTAAAGTTTTGTAAGAAAATTAAAAAAAAAATACCAAGCTCAAAAGATAGTAAGATATTTTATTTGCGGAATAGGCTCGCCCCAATTACATCCCTTTTATTGCTTTATGATTTTTTTCTAGGTAATATGATTTTTGTACCGTATGTTTTTTTTATACCACTTCAGTGGCTTTTTGTTATGATCAAAATTAGTAATATTTAGTATTTACTTGTACGCTAGGGTGAACACTTTTACTAAATTGATATAATTTAATATAAAATGTAATTTTTATTCATCAAATTGTTGAACTGTTTCTATACATTATTAAGATTGTCTGTATTAAATTTTGTCAAAATTGAACAATAATAAAAATATAACTAAATGATCACTATTTTAAAATATTTATATTATCAATTTTAATATATATGAATGAGGTATCAAATGATTTTGGATTAATATAAAATTTCACATACGTGATCTATGTAAAAGGAACTTTCACTCTAATAGTAAGTTTTTTTTTAAAAAAACATTATTCAATTGAAAAGTTTTCTTGAGTGATATTTGTATTGATTGTTATTTTATGTGTTGCATCGTAGTATCATTCATCATCATGGTTTGTGTGAAGAAAAGTTTAAGTTTCTTCAAGAGGCAAAACTCTTTGTTTTAATTGATTACAGCCTCACCATAATCTATTATAACAAGTTGTTTGAAGCTTGAAGAGTTGAGTCTCGTATTGGTTTAATCGGTTACAGAAGTCTCATAATCGATTACACTATTGTTTGAGACAATGAATGATTTCAGGAGTCTCTATTTTAGTTTATTACCAAGTGGATTAATCGATTACTTCTCTCTTGGTTAGTTGTTCATAAGTGAACAAGAACACTTTAATCGATTACTTAGAGCATCTAATTGATTACTTAGAGCATCTAATCGATTACATTGTTCTTGAGTTATTTCCAAATGTTGGAAAGAATACTTTAATCGATTACTTAGACAATATAATCGATTACTTCAATGAATTAATCAATTACCTTGTAGATTTAATCAATTAAAGGCGGTTATAATTGTTTTATCTGTAAATAACCAACTTGTGTTCACTCCAAAATACATCAAGAGAATACCCAACATCTTGAAAATAACCTATTAGCCTCTGAATGAGAAAGATCATGAGCTTTTTGGTTATGCATGAATCACTTAGGACATGCTAGAATAGGATTTTCTAGTTTGGGTTAAGAGTAGGATTTTCATTCGCTTATATTCGCAAAGGACCCTAGTGTTGGTTGCCTTAGTCTCTTTTTTCGGGGTGGGAATTGTAGATTGGTTGTGATTGCTTGTAAGGATTCTTGATGCATAGTGAAAATCTGATTCTAGTTTTAGATTAGATAATTGGATTAGCTTATCTAGTAATAGAGAATGAACCCGTATAAAAAGATTGTGTCTTTCTTTTCTTGATTTGATTTTTTTCTCTCATTCAAGTTTTTCATAAAGATTCAAGTTTTATAATTGTGAAAGAAAGGATGTTAATGAAGGGTCATGTTTAAGGAATGATTGATTAAGTATTAATTACGTTCAATTCATATATGTGGTTGTGATATGATCCATACAAAAAGTTTTTTTAAAACTTTTTTTTAAAGGTACATTTTGTTTGAAAACCAATTCACTCTCTCTTAGTTTATTGAGTTCCATAATCTTTTTTCAATTTGATCCCTCCTCTACTAAACTATGAATCATTTGCTTACCTTCTTGTTGTTTTTCAATTTTTGACAAAATTTGATACAAATGATCTTGATAATATGTAGATATAATTCAATGGTTAGATTAATAAAAATCACATACTATATCAAATTATAAAAATGGAGTAATAGTTTCCAAAGTTAGACCAGTGTAATTTGATAGTTGGAGGTATCAAATTACACCGGTGTAACTTTAACAACTATTACAATATTCTATAACTTTTAATTGGATATTTTGTTCTAAAACTCACGTTGAATTGAAAGTTCATTACTACAAATAATGACTTCAACATCACTAAGTTAACATCGATTTTACCAAAAATTGATATTAACAAAAACGTGGTGACATTAACACAAGTTTTTAACATTGGTTTTTGTTAAAACTGATGTTAACACGATTCGTTAACATCAGTTTTTTTAAAAACAATGTCAACAAACTTTGATAATATTGGTTTTTAAAAAACAGATGTTAACAATGTTGGACAAGTGGCCTCATATATCTTAAGAAGGGGGGGGTTGAATTAAGATATTACAACTTATTTCCCCAATTAAAAATTCTATTTAACTTTCTATTCAAGTTATAAATTCCCTTAATAATGAATTTCTTAAATATTGATTCAAATAGAACAATTTGAATATGAATATAAAACAATAATAAATAAAGGAGTTTAAGGGAAGAGAAAATGCAAACTCAGATTTATACTGGTTCGGCCACACCCTTGTGCCTACGTCCAGTCCCCAAGCAACCCACTTGAGAGTTCCACTATCTTGTAAATTCCTTTTACAAGTTCTAAACACACAAGGACAACCCTTCCTTTGTGTTTAGAATTCTTTCACAACAAGAGACTCTCGGTCTCTTAATCCCTTTTCAGAATGAAGAAGAAGAAAAGAAGAAATCTCTCTTGAAAGAGATAGATTGAACAATTTGAGAACTCAAATAATTCCTTATTGAATCACAAGAGTTTTGGCCAAGGAATTTGTAAGAGGATAAAACGATTTTGCTTTTTAAGAGGATAAGACTTTTTTTCTTCAAAACTCTTATAAAATTCGTGTCTCAAGTCACATATATATAGGCCTATGATAGCCATTCAAGAACCACACAAAAAGATGTGACTGTTGAGAATGTTTTCTGAAAAACTCCTCTGGTAATCGATTACAGCATGTGTGTAATCGATTACAAGCTTTAAAATTTGAATTAAAACGTTCAGAAACTGCTGGTAATCGATTACCATATATGTGTAATCGATTACATAGTGCAAACTTTGAATTCAAATTTTAATAGCTGTTGTAAATCAGTTTTGGCCACTAGTAATCGATTACATCCTTTGGTAATCGATTACCAGAGAGTAAATTTGTTGAAAAAGACTTTTTAACTTAAAATTCTTGGCCAAACCTTTTGCTACTTCAATTGGAATTTCCTTTCTATTTAATATACCCTTTCTAAGACTCTAGAGACTGTCTTGATCATCCATCTTGAATATCTTTAATTTCTTTGTCTTGAATAAAGCTTTGAGACGCATGTGAAACTTTGGCATCATCAAAACATTCAGCTTGATCCTTTGTCCACAAACAAACTCGTGTTAACATCAATTTTACCAAAACCCAATGTTACCAAAAAATGTAGAGAAAACTCAACATCAAAAACCGATGTTGAGTTACTTTGTTAACATTGGTTTTTTTAAAAAACCCGATGTTGTGGGATCTTTTATAATCAGTCATCCATTGATTTTAGCAGAGTTTTGCTTTAGAGATATTCTCATTTTTTTCATAATGTTTTTAATCTTATTTTTGGGTAGAGACGATCTTTTATATACTTCAGTGAAAGATCCGTTATGAGATCAATGTTGATTTCTTGAAAAGACCATTGTCTCACAACGGGAGATAAGACTACGTGGCATGCTCTGATTTGCAAGGAAATGAGCAATAGTATAGACATTGTCACATGCTCATTGTCCTCGACGAAAGCAACCTCTAAGGAATATTCTGTGAACACCTTTTATTTTATTCTATTCTATTTTGTCATTTCCTTAGATTCAAATATTAGTAATTCAAAACAAAGAGTACTTCCCTTTTTGTCTATCATAGACTTTTTTTTATTGTTGATCATTTTGAAAGAATGTGTAGCTAGATGTGAGAATTAAAAAAAATACATTGTATAACACTGATTCACATAATGAATGGACACTATTTGGTTTTAGTGCGTTGGATGCTAGTTAAATAATTAACAAAACATTTTCTCTTTGAGTGTGGATGATACATATAGATTATTGTTAAATTCTTTAACATCGTTGATCATGTTCACTTGTCATAAAGTCATTAAAACATTAATTATTGATACTTATTACTAATCATCAAAATCTAAAGTAGATGTGAAAAGTGATTGTCTAGACCTAATGCATCATTGCACTGCAACTTAGATATGGTCGTCGTTGCACTGCTACTTCAGTCTGGTCATTCCTAAACTCAGATCAAGAGATTGAACACGTCATTACGTATTTGTGGCAAAGTGAGAAACCAAAGAAGCCATAGGACAAGTTTGAATTCCAACCCTCACTCTATCTATCTCTCTATTTCATTAATCTCACTCATGGCAAGTAGATTGAACGCATTATTACTTATTTGTGGCAAAGTGCCTTGAATTCACTAAGAGAGATTTTACTTGAAAATGGTGAGATTTTAGAAATACTCATCTAGGTCGTAGTATTTTAGGCGTAGATAAATCACTTTGCGGGTGATTTGTTAAGTTTTCATTTGAAACATTGAAGTTGCTATATAATATCCCATGAAAATTCTTACTTCGATTAACTTTGAGTTTCAAGGGAAAAATAGTTTTAGAATTTAGTAGCAAGGGTTTATTGTGTTGTTTTCTAGGTTACGTTGGGGAAAGTAAAATGAAATTTGTTATTTCTTGTTTTAGTTGACAAGAACAGGGTTGTTCTCAAATCAAGTACGGAGTATAGACCTGCAGCATGGGGGTATATGAATGCAAGCCTTGTTTCAGCACAAATTTACTTATTCTATGTATTTGATAAGCTTTGAATGAAATAACTACTACGGAAGAAGCTTTTGAGGGATTAAGATAGATTGTTACTTATTTGATTTGCAAGTGCTTTTTAAACATATATAGACCTCCTAAGCTGGAAACGTGTCCCAGTTTATAGCCACAAAAAGTCCACTTCCACATACTTATGAGAATTTATGGGAAATGATTATCCAATATCATTGTCATGCAACTATCATGCTTACTAGGTGGCTCGTGGACAATTACAAGGTACTTGTCACTAAGATATTCCTTTCCTACTCTTATAAGCCACATTAAGCCATCAATTCAAAGCCTGGAGAAGGAATCAGAGATGCACCTACGCCTAATACTTGGTATTATTAGAGGTGTTGTGGGAATTGTTGGGCTTCTGGTTCTTCTCATTTTGTGCATCATTAGAAAGTCCAAACTTGAAGATGCAGACAATAATTATAACATAGGCATCTCTGCTAAGAAAAATTATTTTGGGTGGTTTATTTATAATTATCTATCGTTGCTAAGAAATTTGTTTACATTGCAATTGATTAAAATGTGATGCATTCCATTTCTTAAAAAGAGAGTAATTTTTAAAATTAGAGGCAATATACTTTAAGCATCTAGTAGAGGAGTGGAATGCACAGAGGCGAAGGCATGAGGGGTTCCTACAGGGGTCATGGTCCTCCCAAGATTTTTAAACTCTCATAATATTAGGAGATATTGTATATAGAAAACATACTAGGGATGTTATAACATATTGTAAGGGAGGTTAATAGCAATAGTTTACTCGACTATTTCTTATTGGACACAATATACAGGAAATTTGTCATACTTTCTTTTAGTTTTGTTTAACTGGTATTAGAATGTTGCGGTTTTGTTTTGTAATGGGTTCAATGAACTTAGGTATTTTTTGGGTAGGTGTGAATGTATGTATACATGATTTTGATGATGTCAAAGAAGAATCTAACAAGGCTGCTTCAAATGATAAGCATTTGCTTCAAGAATAATTCAAGATTGCTTCAACAAACAAAGCCTTGTTTCAAGATTCACTAAAGACCAAGCCTTGCCTTAAAACAAAGTGCTTTCAAGACATGCAAGGCTCTGGTAATCGATTACCAGGAAGTGTAATCGATTACCAGAAGACAGGGTTGAGAAATAGTTGTTGAAAAAGGTTTTGAATTTGAATTTTCAACATGTAATCGATTACCATATGTTTGTAATCGATTACCAGCAACGGAACTTTGGAAATTCAAATTCAAAAGTCATAACCCTTCAAATTATAGTTGTGTAATCGATTACACAAACATTGTAATCGATTACCAGTGGAAAGTTTTCAGAAAATCTGCCAACAGTCACATCTTTTCATTAGATTTGTGAATGGCCATCAAAGGCCTATAAATAGGTGACTTGGGCACGAATTTTATGCAGAGAGTTTTGCTTGGCAAAAATGTCTTATCCTCTCAAAAGACAATGAGAGAGATTGCAAAAGAACTTCATTGTCAAATGCTCTCTCAAGAAATCCTTGATCAAACACTTGCAAAATCTATAAGGATTCTTTGATCGAGGCCGCACCCGAATCAAATAAACATGAAAATGCAGTAACTAGGAAGTGATCCTAGGTCGTTTCCCAACGAGCAATGACAAACCAAATGTTCATAATATACTTGCGCAGTAACAGTAATGATTGGGGGGGTTTGTTTGTTTCGTGATTAAAGAGCAGAACAAGTAAACTGGAATTTTAAACTACTAATATTAAAAACGGGTTGTTTCCTCTGATTCAGAAGCCATTCTCTTATCCTGGGTTATGGAGAATTCGTCCCTAACAGTCAACCACTTAATCCAACCCTATTTCAATTTAATAAGCGAAAATCAACTTAGGGTTTTCAATACGTGATTAGGCACCACATACACCAGTTAGCCCTTCGTCCATTAAGCATGAACACAAGTTAGGCTCAGAGGCAATTAATCGAACACGAAGCGTGCACTGATTAATATTCACGAATTTGGGATAACTGGTGAAGGGAAAACTGCCAGGAAACCACATTACAAGAGAAACCTCAAAGAGAGTTGGGCTTCGTCCTCAAAAGGAAACAACACCAGAAAATCTAGCCTTTCATGGATTCAAACAGAAAACGCAAATGAAACATGAAGCAGAAACGTAAATGAACAGAAACGTAAATGAACAGAAACGTAAATGAAACAGAAACGTAAATGAGAGTAGAAGAAGAAGCAAGAACGAAATTGTAATTAGAAGTAGAAAACGTAAAATTGCATTACGTGAACAGTAGCATCAAAGCAGAAAACGTAAAAACCCTAAAACCAAAGCTCTGAATAATGAATAGCATGACAGAATGCCTTGCACGAATCCCAAGGCTACTATTTAAAAAGAGTCACTCAAAGTCACTGGGCCCTATTACAATACTCTGGCCCAAAACGAAATAAACACTGAACAACATAAAATAAAATTGCGAAATTTCCTAATTAGAAATTAACTAAGGTAAGCGCTACTTTATTTGCCCTCTTCAAGTCCACAACCAAAATCCGGATTAAGCCCAATGTTTCATTAATTCCTGAAATTAGATTAAAAACATCAAATTAGCTAAATGGGCCCAAATAATAAAACTGCCTAATTAATTGACAATTAAGACCAATCAGTAATTAAAATGGTGCAAAAAGGGTTTAGAAAATAGAAGAAAATGATGGCACATCATTCTTACATGATCTTCATTGTAATATTCTTCTCTTGAAGAGAGAATTCTTCTTCCATTCTTCTTATTCAATGAGATTGGTTAAGAGACTATGAGTCTCTTGTTGTAAAGGATTCCTGAACACAAGGAATGGGTTGTCCCTGTGTGGTTCAGACTTTGTAATGGATTTTACAAAGATAGTGGAAATCTCAAGTGGGTTGCTTGAGTACTGGACGTAGGCACGGGTTGTGGCCGAACCAGTATAAAATTGTGTTTGCATTCTCTCTTCCCTTATCTCATTTATGTTATTGCAATCAATTTTGCCTTGCATGTTTATAGAACATTATTAAATTGATTGTTGTTTCTTCTTCTGCATTCTAAGCCTATCCCTCTTAAGATTATTGAGGCCACAAGGTCAAACAAGTGGTATCAGAGCAGGATTCTTGTATAAAGTTTAAAAACTTCAAGAATAGATATGGCCTCATCCAAATTTCCATTTCCTGAGGGAAATTCTATCAATAGGCTCTTATGTTCAATGGTGAGGGTTATCATTATTGGAAAACCCGAATGCAGATCTTTATAGAAGCTATAGATCTAAAGATATGGGAAGCCATTGAATTTGATTCATTTATTCCTACAATGGTAGAGAGAAATGCAACTACATAAAAAAACTAGAGAAGAAAGAAGATGATGATGAAAGAATAAAAAAGAAGGTTCCTCTTTAGCCCCAAAATGCTGAGTGCGATCAACTTGGGCACATGAGATTCAATTGTCCTGTGTTTAAAAGAAGAATGGAAAAATCCGACAAGATGAATTTCAAAGAGAAGAAAGAAAAGAAAGGATATATCACTTGGGAAGATAATGTCATAAATTATTCAAGTGATTCAGAGAAGAAAATCATAAGTCTGGATATCATGATGAAAGACTATGAAAATGGAGAAGAGCAAAGTCGATACATTGATAGCAATTTCTCCAAACACATGGCATGCATCAAAGTTTATTCACATTTCTCCCCAAGAAAAGTGAATATGCGATTTATGGAGACAACAAACAAAGGCCACTTGATCAACAACCCCAACAAGTAATATCAAATGATACCAACAAGTCACTTGTCTTTGATTGATTACTTTTGATGCTTGTTTTCTACTTGAGTTTAGACTGTTCTTCATGATTGTGATTGAATTTGATTGACTGTGTTAGATGATTGATTGATTGATTGTATTTTTTATTGTGTGTTTGATTGTCTTTGATGATTGTTCCTGATTGAGTTTTTTTTTATTGTTTTTAAAGAATCTATTAAACTTTTCAAATTGGTTTCATGTTTTAAGAAAACTATTTCAAATTTAGAAAAGGATATTTTGAAATTGAAATTTGAAATTTGAAATTGAAAATTGAAATTTGAAAAGTTAAATTTGAAAATTGAAAATTAAAATTTGAAATTTGAAATTTGAAATTAAAATTTGGAAGTTGGAAGTTGGAAGTAGAAGTTATTGGAAGTTGAAAGTTAAAAATGGAAGTTGGAAGTTGGAAGTGGAAGTTACTGGAAGTTGGAAGTTGGAAATGAAAGTTATTGGAAGTTGAAAGTTGAAAATGGAGGTTGGAAGTTGGAAGGGGAAGTTACTAAACGTTGAAGTTGGAAGTTGGAATTTGAAATTTAAAATTTAAAATTTAAAATTTGAAATTTGAAATTTGAATTTTTAAAATAGAAATTATTGTGTATAGTTAGTTGATTGTTAATTTAATTAATTTGATTTGAAATATTTGATGATTGATTGTATTTGATTGTGTTTGATTGATGTGTTATTGTACTTGTTTTTGCTTGATTAATATTGAATGATTGTTTTAATGCCTTTTGGTATCACTTGATTCTCATACATTGCAACAAGTGGTAACATCTTTATCCTCTCTATTCATGATTTGTTTTTGATGTTGACAAAGGGGGAGAGAAAGATAAAAGATAAAATAGTAAGAAAAATTATCTATTGTTTTATGAGACAACTTTTTATATATGAAAAATATGAAATCTTCAATTGTCTCATATAAGCAATCATTGTAAAACCAAGGGGGAGTAAACTATATGCAAATAGATATTTTCTTTTGTGTTGCTCCTAACCTACAGGTGGTTGTCATCATCAAAAAGGGGGAGAATGTAAATCATGAAGATTTTGATGATATCAAGAAGAATTTGCTTGAGAAAGGGGGAGATGTAAATCATGCAAGCTTTGATGGTGTCGAGAAGAAATCACATGTTTGTCATCATCAAAAAGGGGGAGAATGTGAATGTATGTATACATGATTTTGATGATGTCAAAGAAGAATCTAACAAGGCTGCTTCAAATGATAAGCATTTGCTTCAAGAATAATTCAAGATTGTTTCAACAAACAAAGCCTTGTTTCAAGATTCACTAAAGACCAAGCCTTGCCTTAAAACAAAGTGCTTTCAAGACATGCAAGGCTCTGGTAATCGATTACCTGGAAGTGTAATCGATTACCGGAAGACAGGGTTGAGAAATAGTTGTTGAAAAAGGTTTTGAATTTGAATTTTCAACATGTAATCGATTACCATATGTTTGTAATCGATTACCAGCAACGGAACTTTGGAAATTCAAATTCAAAAGTCATAACCCTTCAAATTATAGCTGTGTAATCGATTACACAAACATTGTAATCGATTACCAGTGGAAAGTTTTCAGAAAATCTGCCAACAGTCACATCTTTTCATTAGATTTGTGAATGACCATCAAAGGCCTATAAATAGGTGACTTGGGTATGAATTTTATGCAGAGAGTTTTGCTTGGCAAAAATGTCTTATCCTCTCAAAAGACAATGAGAGAGATTCCAAAAGAACTTCATTGTCAAATGCTCTCTCAAGAAATCCTTGATCAAACACTTGCAAAATCTATAAGGATTCTTACATGATCTTCATTGTAATATTCTTCTCTTGAAGAGAGAATTCTTCTTCCATTCTTCTTATTCAATGAGATTGGTTAAGAGAATGTGAGTCTCTTGTTGTAAAGGATTCCTGAACACAAGGAATAGGTTGTCCCTGTGTGGTTCAGACTTTGTAATGGATTTTACAAAGATAGTGGAAATCTCAAGTGGGTTGCTTGAGTACTGGACGTAGGCACGGGTTGTGGTCGAACCAGTATAAAATTGTGTTTGCATTCTCTCTTCCCTTATCTCATTTATGTTATTGCAATCAATTTTGCCTTGCATGTTTATAGAACATTATTAAATTGATTGTTGTTTCTTCTTCTGCATTCTAAGCCTATCCCTCTTAAGATTATTGAGGCCACAAGGTCCAACAGTAGGAACTGAGTTTTAGGTGTTGTTGGATTCTCAGTGCTCCCATGTTATATTTATGGGCCATGTTTGTGTAATTAGGTTTTTCATAATGAATTATCATGGTTAGTGAGAAGTTTTTAAGATAGAAAAATTTCTTAAGAGGAAAAGTTCTATATTTTAATTAATTACAGGTCTATTGTAATCGATTACAACAAGCTGAATGAAGCTTGAAGAGTTAAGTCTCATAACGGTTTAATCAATTACGATTGTCTCATAATCAATTACACTGTTGTTTGAGACAATGACTGTTTTATTCAGGAGACTCTACTTTAATCGATTACCAAGTGTATTAATCGATTACTTCTCTCTCAGTTAGCTGTTCAAAAGTGAACAAGAACACTTCAATCAATTACTTAGATAATCTAATAGATTACATTGTTCTTGAGTTATTTCTAAATGTTGGAAAGAACACTTTAATCGATTACTTAGATAATCTAATTGATTACTTCAGTGAATTAATTGATTAACTTGTAGATTTAATCGATTACAGACGGTTATAACAGTTTTTTCTATAAATAACTAGCTTGTGTTCCATCCATATACATCAAGAGAATACTCAGTATCTCGAAAATAACACATTAGCCTCTAAATGAGAAAATATTTCGAGCTCATTAGGGAAAAGAGAAGAGAAGAAAAGAGCTATATAGTAACTCATAACTTCTAAATTGTTTGATTATGAAGATCTTTTTCTTTGAAGTGAGTTGTGTCTTTTGAGTTAAAGAAGAATACCTCCTCCATCCAAGAAGGGTTTTGCGGAAAAGATTGATCAGGTTGTGTCTTTCTTTACTTGTTTTTCTATAAATAACCAACTTGTGTTCCATCCATATACATAAAGAGAATACTCAATATATTGAAAATAACACATTAGCCTAAGAATGAGCAAAGATTTTGAATTGTCATTCGGGAAAAGAGAAGAGAAGAAAAAGCTATATAGTAACTCACAACTTCTAAATCATTTGATTATGAAGATCTTTTTATTTGAAGTGAGTTGTGTCTTTTGAGTTGAAGAAGAATACCTCCTCAATCCAACAAGGGTTTTCCAGAAAAGATTGAGCAGGTTGTGTCTTTCTTTACTCGTTTTTCTATGTATGATGTTTACACGTCTTTTGGGTATGCATGATTTGCTTAGGACATGCTAGAATAAGGTTTTATAGTTTAGGCTAAGAGTATAGTTCTCTGAGACTCTTATTCACAAAGGACCCTAGTGTTGGGTGCCTTAGTCTCTTTTTCCAGGGTGGGAATCATAGATTGGTTGTGATTGCTTGTAAGGATTCTTGATGCATAGTAAAAATTTAATTCTGATTTTGGATTAGATAGTTGGATTAGCTTATCTGGTAATAGAGAGTGAACTAATATAAAAAGACTGTGTTTTTCTTCTCTTGATCTGATATTTTCCCCTCATTCAAGTATTAATCAAGGTTTTCAAAAAGATTCAAGATATATATTTGTGAAAGAAAGGATATTAATGAAGGATCTTGTTTAAGGGTGGATTGATTAAGTATTGATTACATTCGATTCAAAATACAAAAGTTTTTGTAACTTTGAGTTTTTTTAAAGGTATTTTTGTTTTGAAAACCAATTCACCCCCTCTTTTTTTGAGTGTCATCGTCTTTTTTCATGAATTGGGGATGAGCAAGAGAGATAAATAAAGAATTGTGAAGTTATAGTGGACTGAGTGAATTTCAAGTCCAAACCTAGACATTCATTCATCAAGATCGACGCCACTATCCAAGTCTAGTATTTCTATCTTTACTTAATTATTTTATTGTCATTTAATTTTTATTGCAATTTATTTTATGTTATTTATTTTGTGACAATCTCAAAACAAAAATACAGAAACCTAGTTCTTAGTTAAATAATTACATGAAATTCCTCCTATATTCCTTTGGAAGATGACTCGGACAATAGTTTAGTTACTAAATCATGATTGTGTTACACTTGGCCTATAAGTTGAATCTAACGTAAAATAAAACCCCAACAATATGCTAGCTTTTTGTCTTGGATCTCTAGATCGAACTTGTAGTAAAAGGACCCATCTAATTAATCTTGGCTTGGAATTTGCTTTGGTGAGTCAATATTTTATAGCTAAATGGTCAGTGTGCACTATGATCTTTGGTCCTATAAGATATGATCAAAACTTTTCAAGGGCATCATAAACCACTACTAGCATCTCTTTCTCTGTTGTTGTGTAGTTGATTTGGGCTCTATTTAGCACTTTCCTGGCATAGTCGATAGCATGAAATCTTCCATTCCTCTTATATCCTAATATTGCTCCTACTGCATAGTCATTAGCATCACACATTAGTTCCAATTCTTGCCACCAATTGGGAGCCACTATAACTAGTGCATTACTAGCTTCTTTCTAAAGAGGTCGAAAGCTTGAAGGCATTCTTCATTGAAGTGGAACAGATTCTCTTTGACAAGTAAAATACTAAGAGGTTTGGAAATCTTAGAGAAATCTTGCATGAACCTTCTATAGAAACCAATGTGGCCCAAAAAGATTCTTACTCCTTTCACGTTTCGAGGTGGTGGAAGCTTTTCAATTACTTCTATCTTAGCTTGATATACTTCAATACCTCTTGCAGAAATTTTATGCCTGAGAACTATACCTTTAGTTACCATGAAGTGCGATTTTTGCCAATTAAGCACAAAGTTATTTTCAATGCATCTTTCTAGGACTCTTTCCAAGTTGTTAAGGCATGACATGAATGAATCTCCAAATATAGAAAAATCATCAATAAATACCTCTATGCATTTTAATACCATGTCAAAAAAGATGGCATTCATACACCTTTGGAATGTGGATGGTGCATTGAAAAGTCCAAGGGGAATTCTCCAATAGGAAAAAGACTCCAAATGGGCAAGTGAAGGTTGTTTTCTCTTGATCCTCTGGATTAATAAGAATTTGGTTATACCCTGAGTATCCATCCAGAAAGTAATAGAAGTCTTAATCGACTAACCTCTCAAGCATTTGATCCATGAAGGGAAAAAGAAAGTGGTATTTCCTTGTTGCCTTGTTGAGAAGGCGGTAATCAATACATATTTTCCAACCGGTCATGCTCCTTGTGGGAGTAAGCTCATTTTGTCATTCTTTATCACTGTTATTCTAAACTTTTTAAGGACTACTTGCATGGGGCTTACCCATGAACTATCGAAAATGAAATATATCATTCCAGCTTCAAGAAGCTTCAATACTTTTTTTCAGACTTTGTTTTTCATAATCGGGTTGAGTCTCCTTTTTGGGGAGTATCGGTTTGAAGTCCTCTTTAAGGTTGATTATGTAGATGGATGGCTTATTCCTTTGAGGTCAGAGATTTGTCATCCTAAGGCTTGCTTGTGCTTCTTTAGTACCTCCATTAGTCTCTTTTCTTCCTCTTTGTGCAATATGCTACTAATGATGGTTGGTTTCTCATCCTTACCCTTTAAAAAGACATATTTAAGGTGAGGAGGCAATAGCTTTAATTTCATGATAGGCCTTTATTTAATCAAGGTTCCTGGATCTTCTATTTTATTTTACAACACTTCCTTTGAGGAATCTAGGTGCTGGATGCATTCCCCCAACTCTTAATTATGCTCCAGTGTGAGGTCTTTCACAGTGTTGGTTAAAGCAAGCTCTAATGGTGTTGGTGTTATGATTTGTAGAATTCGCTCTTCTATTACTTCATCAATTATATCCACCTTGGTGTTATGATTTCTTTATTTTCACTGCTAACTCCTTTACTTGATCTTTTAACGAATTTATTACCTCCATGGTATTCTCGAGGTTGGAGTAGGATGTGGTGCTAAGGTTGACTACGACTCCTTCTAATTTTGTAGTGCTTTGTCTCATGAATTTGGCTTCCTTGGCTACTTCCTCCATATAGTAAGAGGTATGGTGGTTACCTCTACACTCTTCACAGGAGAGAATTGATTGTTTTGGCGGTATCAACGGTTGAAGGTTTTTTTACTATGCTTTTGGTTACGTTCTCCATCATAGCTTTCATTTGTGTTTGTTGTTTAAGGGATTCATCTTTGATGTCTTCTTTGGGAATGCCATTTGGAGAGGTGCGGTTGCAATCACGACCTCGTTCACTAAATGCTACTTCTTTTATAATTTTCTTTACTTTGGTCCCGGTTCCATTGGCATGGTATCCTCTTGCTGAAGCGTCTATGATTCTTCTATATTCATCAATTGTTCCTTTTATAAACATTGAGATTTGGGTGTAATCATAGTAATCGTGGCGAGGACAACTCCTAATTAAAGCTTTATATCTATCCTATGCATCAAAGAGAGACTCAGATGCCATTTGTCAAAAGCTAGTTATTCTTTCCTTGATAACTGTGATTTTTTTTTTTACTATGGAAAGAATTGTCTGAAGAACTTGTCTTTGATTTGCTCCCATGAGGTTAGACTATGGTGTGGTTGAGAATTGAGTCATTCAAGTGCACTTCCCCCTAATAAAAAGGAAAAAAGTAGCATCTTGATGTGACTGTCTTTGATTCCGAGTATTCTTACTAATGTGTATGTTTGTTGGAATTGCATAAGGTATGTATGCGGTTCTTCAGTGCTGGATCCCATAAATTGAGTGTTATGGAGAGTATTGATCCTGCTAGGAAGATTTACTTGATGCTCTCCCATGTCCGATGGATGAATAGGTTCATTAATATCTATGCCTTTAGAGGCTTCAAATTTGGCCATGGTTGATGTTGGATCGAGTGGCCTCAGAAAAATTAAGAAGGGGGGGGGGGTTGAATTAATTATTCCTAAAACTTTACCTATTAAAATTTACTCTTTTAAGGCTTTTACTTTTGTTGTTAAGAGAATATGGAGTTGTGGCGTCCCTAAATTAATGACTGGTTTAATAGTAATAATTTAAATAACAAAAACCATGATAATTTTTTTTTTCTCCTTTTTCTTTTACATTTCTTTCTCTTTTCACCATAACTAGGTTTAGAAGGAAAATCCTCACTATAAAGTCCTGAATGGCCAGTTCACAACTCTATTCGGAGTCATTTCTTTCTTACCGCTCATAATTCTCTAAATTATTTTGCTTTTTCAAAAGAAAGAACGTACCAGCCATTACTTTAGGTCGTCACGTGAAAATAAAGAATAAAATACGGTCGATAAACTCTTTTACAAATAAAGTTACTAACGCTTTCTTTTCAAAGAACAAGATCGATCATAAATGCATTCATCATTTAAAGCTGTCCGAAATATGGGAGTTTTACAAAATACATAGTGTCATCCAGAGCAAAGGTGTCCATAGTGGTGGCTTCAGCCACATGTATACAATAATCAAATTCCTATACATCAGGTCTACCCATACAAAAACAAAAGAGTAAACCTAACAGTCAGTCCTAGATACACCCACCCTCAAAAGTATACAAAACTAATCCAAAAAGCTGTCCACTAGGATGAAGAGCCTCCGCTGATCGCCATCTCCCTCGGGCCACTATCCTCCGTAGAGTCTGCCTCAGATGCCGACATGACTTCCTCGGGAGAATCCACCTCAAGAAGTGGATCCTCATCACCCTCTAGAAAGTCAAGGGCATCCACAGCAGGCTCAGGAGGTAGCTCCTCCAGGTCTTCCTCAGGGTCTTCCTCGGATGACGTTACCTCGATCACTTGAACGGGCTCCACTAGACGATATGGTGTAGGCGTGGGTAGTATCCACTCCACAGTGCGCTGAAGCGTCCGTGCAGGTTCATCTGGATGCACCAAAGAAGTAGCCGTGAATCGAATGGTGCCCCGAAATCGGCACCTCGTGTTGCCTTCGAGGGTCTCCCAAGCTCCCTCTAGGCACTCCATCTCTACTCGATCACGGATTAGCTGCGCCGCCATCACGATCTACAAGAAAGAAGAGAAAGGGGTAGACTCTTTCACAAGAATCTAACTGTGCTGCACACGATGCGTCTCATAAACACTACATGCAAATAAAAGGGGTATTTTAAGGCTTTCCATCTCTGGTAATCGATTACACAGCCTTGGTAATCGATTACCAGAGGCTAAACTTGAATTACACAGCCTCAGGACATGAAATATGCAAAGATACACTGTGTAATCGATTACACATGCCTGGTAATCGATTACCAGTGACCCATTCCTCTGTGTAATCGATTACACAGGCTGGTAATCGATTACCAGAGGCTCCCTAAGTTTCCTGACTTCGTTTTTAAGCCTGGTAATCGATTACACCCCTTGGTAATCGATTACCAGAGACCATCTTAGCCTCCTGTCCTCAATTTTAAGCCTTGTAATCGATTACCCACCCTTGGTAATCGATTACCAGAGGCCACAATCCACATATTACACAACATTCACAGCTGGCCAGCCACCACAAGCCTCCTTGCTTTGTGGTCTTGTTTTCCTTTTATCTGTTGACTGCCAGGAGCTCGCCTGCTTAGGTACATCACAGGTTCTCACTGACCGACTATGCCCGGGTTGGGTCGGGATTGGTCAAGCTTGGTTTTGGGCAATAGCACCCCACCTGACGTCCCCAAGGTCTCCTGACCCCCGCGACATATCTCCAGGTACCACTCTGTGGTCAACAATAAAAGCAGGAAGTTTCACCCTTCAACACTTCCTCATCTCAAGCTTGTAGAATTATGGGGTACCCATCACATGTGGTACTAGGTGGCGGTCGGGCGATGGTGCACAACAAGCTTTTCACATCCACAATGCGCGCATAAACCCACCATCCCCTGTTGCCCACCTCCAACTGAGCTCACGTACTCCCACGTAGCCCATATCCTCGTTTCTCTCAACACCGGGTCCCCATCAATCCTCCCAAGCTTCCACAACATCCAAGCAAAACAACATTCACACAGCACAAGCTATCACAGCCAAGCAAAACAGAGCAAAGGCAGAAAACTCTGCCAAAACACCAACCAAAAATCACAGCTTTTCCCACTCAAAGACCCCAGTAACAATTCCTTCGATCCAATTCGTTAACCGTTGGATCGACTCCAAAATTTTACTGGAAGTCTATAGTGTATAAGCCTGCATTTTGACCGTTGGGATATACTAGCAAACATCCAGAACTCATTCTGCACTAGACTTTCCACAGCCAAACACACACAAGCATTTTTCTGCACTTGTGCAAAATTCTGCTGCACAATTTCACAACAAAACTCTGCATAAGTGCAGATTTCGAAAATCACCCTTCCTCTCATCCAATCTTGCCCAAATCAAATCCTACAAGTCCCAAATCATGTATCAAACATGTCTAAACCAAAGCCAAGCTTCGAACCACAGCAACACAAAATCTAGGTGTCCAAAACCCCTCAATTCAATGGCTTTTCTAGGCTTGAAAGGTGGGATTTAGAATGAGGTAAATTTGGAGCAAACTCTCACCTCACACAGGTCTATAACATCAATCTAAACTTGCTCAAACTGGATTTACACCTAAATTTCCACCGAATCAAAATTTGACTCCTCAACACCCAATTTTGCCCTAGAAATGGCTCTTGGTTCTCTTTGGTCATTTGTTTTTCTCTCTAGCTCAGCCTAACCTTTCTCACATGTCCTAAATGACATTTCAAGCTATTATTAACTCACTTTAACCCCCATTTACCACAGAATTCAGACTTAGCCTTCCAACTCTCAAAGTCTCACTCTTTTTCCACTCATAACATCACATTCTCACTTTCTAACCTTGGGTTAGTTCTACCCTTTGTCTCTAACAGATTTCCATCAGCAATTTCAGCATATAAACATCACAAACATCATCACAAAAACCCTAAAACAGAATGGGTATGTCTAACTCATCCAAACATGGCGATTTCAACAAGTTTTCAGCAAATGCCTTCACAAATAATCATCACACAGCAGAAAACTAACAAAACCACCCATCATATCTCCCAAAACCCCATACCCACGAAATTTAAGAGAGAAAGAAGTCCACCCAAACCTGGATTTTCGAAGTCCCACTCGTAGCCACGCACTTCACGACCCCGAAAATGCCCTCCTTTCGCGATTTGGAGCAGAAATGATGGCCAAAGGTTGGAGCTTTGTTGGGGTTTCAATGGAGAATGAGGGGGAAGAAAATGGCAACGTGAGGGAGAGAGGGAGAGAGAAGGCTTCTGCAATTTCTGCTGAGTGAAGAGAGAGAGAGAGAGTTGCTTTTTGGTCTTAAATAAAAGGTTTTCCCTTTTTCCATTTTTTTTTTATTCAAGCTCTGCCACATGTCCCTATTTGATTGGAGCAAAAAGGGCCCACTTTCTCTTTTTGACTGTGACCCATACTCAGTCACAAAAGTGAGAAAAATCTGACCTTGAAACGCTAAAATCCTGCCTCGGTTTGCGTGCCGTTTCTCTGATTCCAGTTTCTCGCGTTTCTCTGCGTCCGCCGGGGCCAGTTTTCGAAAGCAAGCAATATATATATCAAAACGCTCAGAATAAAACCCCGAGCGTGGTTTAGAGGTTGGTTTCGTTAAATTCTAAGTCGCACGCAAAACGATGATTTTTAACTAATTAATTAGGAATTAACCCATAACCTCCCAGTTATGGATTTCTCTCCCTTAATTAGTCCAACCCGCATATCTTGCCCCCACTATTCCTATTTCTACCAAGAACATATAGGCATATACACTGAATAATACTTATATATAATCATTCAAAATACATCGTTTCCAAAAATTCCGGATAGAAATTTCCAGGATGTTACAATACTCCCACCCTTTTAGGAATTTCGTCCCCGAAATTAACTACTCGATGAACAAGCTTGGGTACAATTCTCTCATCCTATCTTCCAACTCCCATGTAGAATCACCCTCATCGGTTCCCCACTGCACCTTCACCAACGCGATCTCCTTTCCTCTCAAAGACTTCATCCTTCGGTCAGTGATTTCCTGAGGTTGTGCTCTATAGGTGAGGTTATCCTTCACCTGTACCTCGTCCACTGCAAGTATATGTGATGGATCTGGGTTGTACCGTCTCAGTTGAGAGACATGGAACACAGGATGCAAATTCGATAAACTCGGAGGTAAGGCGATATGATAAGCTACAGGCCCAATCTTCTTCAAAATCTGATATGGACCTAGATACTTGGGTGTCAACTTCCTAGCTTTAAGAGCCCTTCCGACTCCGGTTAAGGGAGAAACCTTCAAAAACACATGTTCCCCTTCCTGAAAATCTAGTGGCTTCCTCCTTCTATCATAGTAGCTCTTCTGCCTATCCTGAGATGCTTTTATCTTCTCTCGAATCAACCTCACTTGTTCATTAATCTGTTGTAGCATTTCAGGTCCAAGAAGTACCGCTTCTCCATCATCATACCAACAAATAGGGGTTTTGCACTTTCGTCCATATAAAGCTTCAAAAGGAGCCATACCAATACTGGCTTGGTAGCTATTGTTGTAAGTAAACTCAATCAATGGCAAACAATCCATCCAGCTACCTTGTTGCTCTATAATACACGCCCGAAGTAGATCCTCTAGAGTCTGAATGGTTCGTTCAGTCTGACCATCTGTTTGAGGATGATAAGCTGAACTAAGCTTCAGCTTTGTCCCCAAGGCTTCATGTAGACTCGTCCAAAATCGCGAAGTGAACCTCGGATCCCTGTCAGATACAATACTAGAAGGAATTCCATGCAACCTTACTACTTCCTTGATGTACAACTCCACGAGTTTCTCCATTCTATACTTCATATTCACTGGGATAAAATGAGCAGATTTGGTGAGTCGATCTACTATGACCCACACAGCATCATGTCCACGACTAGTCTTGGGTAAACTAGATACAAAATCCATAGATATGCTCTCCCATTTCCATTCCGGAATCTCCAATGGCTTCAATTCTCCCGATGGTCGCTGGTGCTCAACCTTAGCCTTTTGACATGTCAAACATCTTGCTACATATTCAGCTACATCTTTCTTCATGCCATGCCACCAAAAACTTCTCTTCAAATCTTGGTACATCTTAGTCATTCCAGGATGGAAACTAAGACGACTTTTATGCGCTTCCTCCAAAATCTTAACTTTCAAATCATCTAGAGATGGCACACATATCCTCCCCTTGAATCTAATTAACCCGGTTGTGTCCTTCTCAAACTCCACACCCTTATCCCCCATTATTTCTAACACCTTGCCTTGCAAAAACGGGTCATCCCCTTGAGCCTCGCGTATGTGGTCTACAAATTCATTGGTGATCTGCAATGCTCCCACAAATAAGCTCTTGGGTCGCACCTCAATTGCTAGATTCAGATCTCGGAACTCCTCTATCAATCTCTGCTCCAAACTCATCATAGTCGCAACATGTAAAGATTTCCGGCTTAGCGCATCGGCTACTACATTAGCCTTTCCTGGATGGTAGGAAAGTCCAAAATCATAGTCCTTGAGGAACTCCATCCATCTTCGTTGTCTCATATTGAGTTCCTTCTGATCGAACAAGTATTTGAGACTCTTGTGATCACTGAAAACTTCAAAACGAGTACCGTACAAATAATGCCTCCAAATCTTTAAGGCAAAGACCACCGCTGCTAGTTCCAAGTCATGAGTCGGATAGTTAACTTCATGAGGACGTAATTGACGTGAAGCATACGCCACTACTCTTCCCTCTTGCATCAACACACACCCCAAGCCTTGCCCGCTTGCATCGCAATACACTTCAAATGTTCTTTTAGGGTCGGGCAAAATTAACACTGGAGCTGTCGTCAACCGCCTCTTCAACTCTTGGAAACTTTGCTCACACTTCTCATTCCAAACAAACTTCTCATTCTTACGAGTCAACTTAGTTAGGGGCAATGCCAATTTAGAAAATCCCTCAATGAACTTTCTATAATAGCCTGCCAACCCTAAGAAGCTTCGAACCTCCGTTGGAGTTGTCGGTTGTTGCCACTCCATAACCGACTCCACCTTGTTCGGATCCACCGCAACCCCGTCCTTAGAAATCACGTGCCCTAAAAACTGCACTTTCTCCAACCAAAAGTCACATTTTGACAGTTTGGCGAACAGCTTCCTATCCCTCAGAATATGCAACACAATCCTCAAGTGCTTCTCATGCTCCTCCTTATTCCTTGAATACACTAGGATATCATCAATGAACACAACCACGAACTGATCCAAGTAATCATGGAATATACGGTTCATATAGTCCATGAAAATGGCAGGAGCATTAGTCACTCCAAATGGCATGACTAAATACTCGTAGTGCCCATACCGAGTCCGAAACGCAGTCTTTGGGATATCTTCCTTCTTAACTCGAATTTGATGATACCCCGATCGCAGATCGATCTTCGAAAATACCGTCGCTCCCTTCAATTGGTCAATCAAATCATCTATCCTTGGTAGAGGATATTTGTTCTTGATAGTGACCTTGTTTAACTGCCGGTAGTCCACACACATCCTCATACTGCCATCCTTCTTTTTAACCAACAAGACCGGCGCTCCCCACGGTGATGCGCTTGGACGAACAAATTGTTTGCTCAAAAGGTCCTGTACTTGTGCCTTCACCTCTGCTAGTTCCACCGGAGACATTCTATAAGGCGCAACCGACACTGGATTCGCCCCAGGCACCAAGTCAATAATGAATTCCACTTCTCTCTCAGGTGGCAATTCACAAACATCATCCGGAAAAACTTCTGGAAATTCTGACACCACCGGTATACAACTAACTTCAGCGTCCTCTTCCACATACATAGAGAACAACACCATGTAAGTTCGAACATCCCTCGTTCCTTCGTTGGCTGCATCCTCTTTCAAAGATTCACTTGGAACTACATCTCCACCAAACACTAGCATCTTCTCCTTACAGTCTAGAGAGATATGGTTAGTAGATAACCAATCCATCCCCAAGATCACATCTAGATGAGCTAAAGGTAGGCAAATCAAATCCGCCATAAAAGATCGACCCTCAACAATTATGGGACACTTCAAACACACCCGAGAGATGGTTACAGGCTCGCTCGTCGGAGTAGACACCACCATATCATATGGTAACTCCGTCGCACATAACCCCAACCTCTCCACACATGCATGAGATATGAAAGAATGCGTGGCACCTGAATCATAAAGTACATCTAGTAGTTTATCAGCAATCAAACACTTACCCCGTATCAAATCGTCGGAGGCAGCCGCTTCTGAACCACTCATAGCAAATACCCGAGAGGGTACTTTTGGTCTTCCACCACTAATGTTGTTGTTGCTAACATTACCGCTCCTTGTGGAATTAGTGGGTCCACGATTGACGGTGTTGGAATTGGCCGTCACTGTCGGCCTCCCGGTCACCCTACATTCTCGAGCATAATGGCCCACCTTGCCACACACATAACAACGGTTCTCCTGTGTCTGCTGGAGCTGTGGGCAATTCCTCTTAAGATGCGGTCCTCCACACTGAAAGCATTGTACCCCAGTCCCCCTTGACTGGCTCGTGTTGGAGGTAGCCATAGGTTGCTTCCCCTTGCTGCTAGCATACGGCTTCATCCTCTTGTTACCATTCCCCCTAAAAGGATGGTTTCTCTGAGGTCCTCCAACACCTCTAGCTTGCCTCTCCTTCATCTTGTCCTCAAAAATCCTGCACTTTGTCACCAACTGATTAAAATCCGTGATCTGCATATAACTAACCGCCTGTTGGATCTCCAACCGAAGCCCATTCTCAAACTGAGCACATAAATCTTCCTCATTCCGAGCATCTTGGTATTGAGGCCAATACTGCAGAAGCTCATTAAACTTAGCCGTGTACTCCCCAACAGACATGTTTCCTTGCTTCAAATCCAGAAATTCCCTCGCCTTCCGCTTCCTGAGATCTCGCGGGAAGTAATTCTCCAAGAACTTGTCCTTGAAGGCATTCCAAGGAATCACGCCTCCAGGTGCAACAAATGAAGGCTTCACGAACTTCCACCAATTCTCGGCCTCCCCTTGGAGCATAAATGTCGCATAAAGGACCTTATGCTCCTCAAGGCAACCCATCGCCTCAAAAATCTTTTCCGTCTCAGCTAACCACAACCTAGCACCTTCCGGATCATAGTCTCCACTGAACTTTGGCGGGTGGTTCTTACGGAAAGCCATGAGTCCCCGATACTCCGCCGGTTCCACATCACGTTCCTGCACTAGAGTTTCCAGCACATCGGTGATGCGGTCAAGGACATCACGGTTCTGATCCCTACCACGTCCTGCCATACCTATCCTGTAGGGAAACTATTAGCACCCAAGAAACCCTAAAGAGAGAGTGTACCATACAGGCTATGACAGTTATAACAACATCCTTCCCTTTATACATACTTATACACACAACAATCCTATGAATCAGTCACACATCTATGCTCAAGACAATAAGGCAGAAATACACACAATGTGTGACTTAACGTCACTCCCCGAAACCTACATCCAAGTTTCAGAGATACACAGCATTCACACAGCAAGACCATAACAGGTTCACTAGAATCCAACTTTTGCTCTGATACCACCAATTGTGGCGTCCCTAAATTAATGACTGGTTTAATAGTAATAATTTAAATAACAAAAACCATGATAATTTTTTTTTTCTCCTTTTTCTTTTACATTTCTTTCTCTTTTCACCATAACTAGGTTTAGAAGGAAAATCCTCACTATAAAGTCCTGAATGGCCAGTTCACAACTCTATTCGGAGTCATTTCTTTCTTACCGCTCATAATTCTCTAAATTATTTTGCTTTTTCAAAAGAAAGAACGTACCAGCCATTACTTTAGGTCGTCACGTGAAAATAAAGAATAAAATACGGTCGATAAACTCTTTTACAAATAAAGTTACTAACGCTTTCTTTTCAAAGAACAAGATCGATCATAAATGCATTCATCATTTAAAGCTGTCCGAAATATGGGAGTTTTACAAAATACATAGTGTCATCCAGAGCAAAGGTGTCCATAGTGGTGGCTTCAGCCACATGTATACAATAATCAAATTCCTATACATCAGGTCTACCCATACAAAAACAAAAGAGTAAACCTAACAGTCAGTCCTAGATACACCCACCCTCAAAAGTATACAAAACTAATCCAAAAAGCTGTCCACTAGGATGAAGAGCCTCCGCTGATCGCCATCTCCCTCGGGCCACTATCCTCCGTAGAGTCTGCCTCAGATGCCGACATGACTTCCTCGGGAGAATCCACCTCAAGAAGTGGATCCTCATCACCCTCTAGAAAGTCAAGGGCATCCACAGCAGGCTCAGGAGGTAGCTCCTCCAGGTCTTCCTCAGGGTCTTCCTCGGATGACGTTACCTCGATCACTTGAACGGGCTCCACTAGACGATATGGTGTAGGCGTGGGTAGTATCCACTCCACAGTGCGCTGAAGCGTCCGTGCAGGTTCATCTGGATGCACCAAAGAAGTAGCCGTGAATCGAATGGTGCCCCGAAATCGGCACCTCGTGTTGCCTTCGAGGGTCTCCCAAGCTCCCTCTAGGCACTCCATCTCTACTCGATCACGGATTAGCTGCGCCGCCATCACGATCTACAAGAAAGAAGAGAAAGGGGTAGACTCTTTCACAAGAATCTAACTGTGCTGCACACGATGCGTCTCATAAACACTACATGCAAATAAAAGGGGTATTTTAAGGCTTTCCATCTCTGGTAATCGATTACACAGCCTTGGTAATCGATTACCAGAGGCTAAACTTGAATTACACAGCCTCAGGACATGAAATATGCAAAGATACACTGTGTAATCGATTACACATGCCTGGTAATCGATTACCAGTGACCCATTCCTCTGTGTAATCGATTACACAGGCTGGTAATCGATTACCAGAGGCTCCCTAAGTTTCCTGACTTCGTTTTTAAGCCTGGTAATCGATTACACCCCTTGGTAATCGATTACCAGAGACCATCTTAGCCTCCTGTCCTCAATTTTAAGCCTTGTAATCGATTACCCACCCTTGGTAATCGATTACCAGAGGCCACAATCCACATATTACACAACATTCACAGCTGGCCAGCCACCACAAGCCTCCTTGCTTTGTGGTCTTGTTTTCCTTTTATCTGTTGACTGCCAGGAGCTCGCCTGCTTAGGTACATCACAGGTTCTCACTGACCGACTATGCCCGGGTTGGGTCGGGATTGGTCAAGCTTGGTTTTGGGCAATAGCACCCCACCTGACGTCCCCAAGGTCTCCTGACCCCCGCGACATATCTCCAGGTACCACTCTGTGGTCAACAATAAAAGCAGGAAGTTTCACCCTTCAACACTTCCTCATCTCAAGCTTGTAGAATTATGGGGTACCCATCACATGTGGTACTAGGTGGCGGTCGGGCGATGGTGCACAACAAGCTTTTCACATCCACAATGCGCGCATAAACCCACCATCCCCTGTTGCCCACCTCCAACTGAGCTCACGTACTCCCACGTAGCCCATATCCTCGTTTCTCTCAACACCGGGTCCCCATCAATCCTCCCAAGCTTCCACAACATCCAAGCAAAACAACATTCACACAGCACAAGCTATCACAGCCAAGCAAAACAGAGCAAAGGCAGAAAACTCTGCCAAAACACCAACCAAAAATCACAGCTTTTCCCACTCAAAGACCCCAGTAACAATTCCTTCGATCCAATTCGTTAACCGTTGGATCGACTCCAAAATTTTACTGGAAGTCTATAGTGTATAAGCCTGCATTTTGACCGTTGGGATATACTAGCAAACATCCAGAACTCATTCTGCACTAGACTTTCCACAGCCAAACACACACAAGCATTTTTCTGCACTTGTGCAAAATTCTGCTGCACAATTTCACAACAAAACTCTGCATAAGTGCAGATTTCGAAAATCACCCTTCCTCTCATCCAATCTTGCCCAAATCAAATCCTACAAGTCCCAAATCATGTATCAAACATGTCTAAACCAAAGCCAAGCTTCGAACCACAGCAACACAAAATCTAGGTGTCCAAAACCCCTCAATTCAATGGCTTTTCTAGGCTTGAAAGGTGGGATTTAGAATGAGGTAAATTTGGAGCAAACTCTCACCTCACACAGGTCTATAACATCAATCTAAACTTGCTCAAACTGGATTTACACCTAAATTTCCACCGAATCAAAATTTGACTCCTCAACACCCAATTTTGCCCTAGAAATGGCTCTTGGTTCTCTTTGGTCATTTGTTTTTCTCTCTAGCTCAGCCTAACCTTTCTCACATGTCCTAAATGACATTTCAAGCTATTATTAACTCACTTTAACCCCCATTTACCACAGAATTCAGACTTAGCCTTCCAACTCTCAAAGTCTCACTCTTTTTCCACTCATAACATCACATTCTCACTTTCTAACCTTGGGTTAGTTCTACCCTTTGTCTCTAACAGATTTCCATCAGCAATTTCAGCATATAAACATCACAAACATCATCACAAAAACCCTAAAACAGAATGGGTATGTCTAACTCATCCAAACATGGCGATTTCAACAAGTTTTCAGCAAATGCCTTCACAAATAATCATCACACAGCAGAAAACTAACAAAACCACCCATCATATCTCCCAAAACCCCATACCCACGAAATTTAAGAGAGAAAGAAGTCCACCCAAACCTGGATTTTCGAAGTCCCACTCGTAGCCACGCACTTCACGACCCCGAAAATGCCCTCCTTTCGCGATTTGGAGCAGAAATGATGGCCAAAGGTTGGAGCTTTGTTGGGGTTTCAATGGAGAATGAGGGGGAAGAAAATGGCAACGTGAGGGAGAGAGGGAGAGAGAAGGCTTCTGCAATTTCTGCTGAGTGAAGAGAGAGAGAGAGAGTTGCTTTTTGGTCTTAAATAAAAGGTTTTCCCTTTTTCCATTTTTTTTTTTATTCAAGCTCTGCCACATGTCCCTATTTGATTGGAGCAAAAAGGGCCCACTTTCTCTTTTTGACTGTGACCCATACTCAGTCACAAAAGTGAGAAAAATCTGACCTTGAAACGCTAAAATCCTGCCTCGGTTTGCGTGCCGTTTCTCTGATTCCAGTTTCTCGCGTTTCTCTGCGTCCGCCGGGGCCAGTTTTCGAAAGCAAGCAATATATATATCAAAACGCTCAGAATAAAACCCCGAGCGTGGTTTAGAGGTTGGTTTCGTTAAATTCTAAGTCGCACGCAAAACGATGATTTTTAACTAATTAATTAGGAATTAACCCATAACCTCCCAGTTATGGATTTCTCTCCCTTAATTAGTCCAACCCGCATATCTTGCCCCCACTATTCCTATTTCTACCAAGAACATATAGGCATATACACTGAATAATACTTATATATAATCATTCAAAATACATCGTTTCCAAAAATTCCGGATAGAAATTTCCAGGATGTTACAGGAGTAGAAGAGAAACTTAACAGAAAGTAAAAGCGAAAATTAAATGCACAGCGGAAAGTAAAAGAGTAGGGAAGAAGGAAACAAACACACAAGAGTTTTTATACTGGTTCGGCAACAACTCGTGCCTACCTCCAGTCCCCAAGCGACCTGCGGTCCTTGAGATTTCTTTCAACCTTGTAAAAATCCTGTTACAAGCAAAGATCCACAAGGGATGTACCCTCCCTTGTTCTCTTTGAAACCCTAGTGGATGTACCCTCCACTAGAACTGATCCACAAGAGATGTACCCTCTCTTGTTCTCAGTCAAACTCAAGTAGATGTACCATCTACTTGTACCACAAAGGATGTACCCTCCAATGTGTTAAGACAAAGATCTCAGGCTGTTAAACCTTTGATACTTTGTGAATGGGGATACAAAAGAATTTTCAGGCGGTTAAACCTTTGAACGCTTTTTGTATTAGGGAATGGGAAGAATCAAAAGAATTCTCAGACTGTGTCGTTTTGAATTCTTTGACAAGGGAGAAGGGAGACACAAAAGAATTCAGGTGGTTAGTCCTTCGTTCTTTTGGAAAAGGGAGAAGAGAGACACAAAAAGAATTCAGGCGGTTAGTCCTTGGCGAATTGTTTTTGGCAAAGGGAGAAGAGAATGAAAAGATGAATAGCACAAGTTTTCAAGGTTTGGAAAACCAGAAAACTTCATAAAGCTTTTGGTACAAAGAAGAAGAAGAAGAAGAAGTTCAAAGAGATTTCAAGGCTTGTAAAGGATTGATTGGAAAAGCAAAAGTATTCAAGATTGTTGTTAGAAAGATTGATTGAAAATGCAAAACAAAGTCTTGCTTTTATAGACTCTTCATGTCTGGTCAAGAAGGCCATTCAGAAGAGTTATAACTTTTAGAAAAACTTAAAACCCATTTGAAAAAGTCAAAACCATTTTGAAGAGTTACATCTTTTGATTTTTCAGAAACAGTCACTGGTAATCGATTACCAAATAAGTGTAATCGATTACACAAAGCTTTTGAGTGAAACAATGTGACTCTTCATTTTTAAATTTGAATTTCAACGTTCAAGGACACTGGTAATCGATTACCAAAACATTGTAATCGATTACAACCTTTCGAAAATATTTGGAACGTTGTAACTTCAGTTTGAAAAATTTTTCAAACTCATTTTGCTACTGGTAATCGATTACAACAATATGGTAATCGATTACCAGAGAGTAAAAACTCTTTGGTAAAGGTTTTGTCAAAAACTCATGTGCTATTCAAAGTTTTGAAAAAACTTTTTAATACTTATCTTGATTGAGTCTTTTCTTCATTCTTGAATCTTGAGTCTTGAATCTTGATCTTGAATCTTGAGATCTTGAATCTTGAATCTTGATTCTTGAACTCTTGACTTGTTCTTGATTCACTTGAGTTGTTCTTTGATCTTTTGAGCTTTTTGTTTATCACCTTTGTCATCATCTTTTGTTGTCATCATTGTTATCATCAAAACACCTTTGAATCATTGTTGATTCATCATGAAGCTTTGCTTCCACAGTCGAGTCTTCAACCATTTTTATAATTATGTGCAATACTAAAGAAAGAAATATTTGTTATTTATTTTTTAAAGAGATGGTAGGTGGTATTTTTGGACAATACCGGATAATAACTAAATAGAAAATTTATATAAAGAATAAAGTATTTAGCCTAAAAAAATTTATTATATATATTTTTAAATAAAATGAGTAAGTAGAAATAATATTAGAAAAATAAAATTTAGGAGGTAATATTAAACTATTAAAAATGGACAATTTATTTTTTTTAAAAAATCTAGGAGGAGTTATAGATATATTTTCTGAAAACCCGAATATATAAAAATTCTTTATTTTAATTGATTATCAACTATCTGTAATTTTGATTACACAAGTCTTTTGGGAAGCTTGTAGAGAGATCTTCGTTATGGTTTAATTGATTACCCTCATATTCGTAATCTATTACTCAGTACTTTTAAGACCATGTTTGTTTTTCTTGGGTCTCTACTTTAATCAATTACGTGGGTGTAGTAATCAATTACATCGTTTTTGAAAGTGTTCCCAGAAGTGATCAATAACACTTTAATCGATTAAAACAAGAATCTAATCAATTACATTGTTCTTGAAAGCTTCCTAGGTGTTGGGAAGAACACTTTAATCGATTAAAGTGAGAATCTAATCGATTACTTTTTTAAGTTAATCGATTACATTAGCAATTTAATTAATTACATGCAGTTATAACTATTTTCTCTATAAATAACCACCTTGTGTTTTCACTTTCAAGCAATTCAAAAAGTGAAAAAGAACGAGCTTTTACAATCCACAACTTCAGTTTTCATTTTTGAAACTTTCAAAGGTTAAAGTGAGTTGTTAACATCTTTTGAGATCAAGAAGAGATTCATTGAATCAAGCTTTGGTTTTTTCATTTGAATGATAAGGTTGTATCTCTCCTTGACTCTGTTGTCATATGTTTTTACATATTGTTGCAGCATATGCATGAGTTTATAAAGCATGCTAGGATAGGGTTTTCTAGTTTAAGCTAAGGGTAGGTGTGGCTTATATTCACAAAGGACCCTAGGGTTGGGTGCCTTAGTCTCATTTTCTGGGTAGAAATTGAGATTGATTGTGATTGCTTGTAAGAACTCAAAGTGCATAGTGGAAATCTAATTTAGGTTAAATTAGATAACTGGAGTAGCTTCTCTAGAAATAGAGTGAACCAGTATAAATCTTGTTCATCTTCTCTTGAATCTTATCTCTTTCATTGCTTTCTTGATAAATTTGTTGAGTTTAAAGATATTTCTTTTTGAAGTGCTTTAAAAAAACAATATTGTATTTGGATGATTGATTCTATATTGGTTTTAATTAAAAAAGTTTGTGATACAATCCTTGGAAGCAAAAGTTTTTCAAAATTTTGTTTTTATTTTGATTTGTTTTAAAAATCAATTCACCCCTCTCTTGGTTTGTGAGTTCCATCATCTTTTTCATCTGTGTCATCGGATGAAGAATCAGATCTGAGAGAGGACA
Source organism: Glycine soja (assembly GCF_004193775.1). Taxonomy (NCBI): domain Eukaryota; kingdom Viridiplantae; phylum Streptophyta; class Magnoliopsida; order Fabales; family Fabaceae; genus Glycine; species Glycine soja. Next base: position 26,484,601 of record NC_041016.1, on the reverse strand, counting down.
TCACATTTTCCATAGGTAGTGAATGAGACTCGGAAGGAATGACGACCTCTAGAATGGGCATGGGAAAATGGTAGTAACATGGTATGGGATGGGTCCACCAAACATAAAAATCAACTATACGAGGCCTATACTCTGGTGTGTCCACCTATGCACTATGAAAATAGAGGAAATAATAGAAGCGATCCACATGATGCACATCATCATGCTCTCATCGCATCTTGATAACATCAATGAAGAACGAGGGAGTTGGCACAAACATTAGATCCTAAAATGGTAACAAGGGAGTGACCTTAGTCGATTTATCACCATTCAACATCCCCTTAAGTTCCTTTGAACCGTTCAGGTTGTCCCCCAGTATACCTATTGTGCGTCATCCACCCTCTCTTAACAAATTCTCACTCATTCTTCATGATGTGAAGCATCGATCCTTGAACGATGGTTGCATAGGTACATGAGAATAGATGTTAGAAATTGTTTCCTATTGAGTATAGAGTCATGCCCCCAACTCTCGACACAACTATCTCTCTAATTCTAACACAATCTCACTACCACGTCCATTTGTTCCTTCATCTTAATGCATGTCAAACCTCATGAAGCTTCTGACTGCAAGTATCATCCATCGTGCACACACACATAAGCATATCAAGATAGGAAGGAAATTAATCCCTTTCCCTTTCGGAGGTCACCATTAATATGGTCCTTCAAGTAGAATAGTCCACTTCACAAAACTATACACGACTGCATATATATTTTCTAAATCATCACATGACATCCAAAGTAAATTTTGCTGAGGGTTGGACAACCCTTGACCCAATCCCAAAGTGCGATAGTTCAAATCAAACATTATTAATAAGATCACATACATAACATGCAATATGCTTTGCCAAGTGGTCACACTCACTTGGTATTACAACATATAACATAGCAATTCTCACACTTTCACATCACAATGTCTCAATCAAATTAAACAACATATTCTTCAATTAGTCATTCCATCCATGCCATACATATTCATACTTTATTCTTATTTGAAATTGTACATCATTGCTTATTTTGAAAATTAATTTCCCGTTGACATAGAAATCCATTTAGGGAAAACCATATATGCATCTCAAGGTTTTCAAATGAAAGAAACTCAGTTTTGGACTCAAAATTTCCTAAATTCACTCCCATTTGGCCCCCAATACCCTAATTGTCTTGCACTTATCATTAAAGTTCACAAAACTTATTTTCTAATTTCCAAGAGTTGTAGAAATCCATTTATGAAAACTTTATATCAAACTATATGTTTCCAAACATGAAGAACCCATTTCCATGGTCAAAATCTACAAAAAACCAAGCCTGTATGTATAGTTCGTGCAAAACAGAGAGGGTTTTATAATAAAAGAGAAAAACTTGAACTTGTGATTCCAAGAGCTATACTAACTCAAATGGGGGGTATTTAATGTATATCCCTAGGTTTTTGGACCTACTTAGTTCCATTTTGTGGTCCATAAACACAAATTCAAGCCCCAACTTTAAAAATTTCAAAAATAGAGGATTTTACATACTTAACTTGCCCTAACTCAAAAATTCATTTCAAAATGTTATACAACTCCAAATGAGAGATATCATATATGCTTTCCTAGGTTTTTGGGGTCAAGGAATTCATTTTTGTTCCTATAATTCATAAAAAATTCTCATATCATTCACAGGGTAACAACACAAGGTTATGGATTTCACATGAACACATACTAAAGTACAACATAAATGAAGTTTAAATTCTCACAACCAAAGCTTAGGTTCCAAGAGACCAAATACTCTTCCCTTACCTCTTGATTGGTACAAAAAAAACAAAGGAATGAGTAGGAGATGGATTGAATCCTTGAGCACTCCCTAGAGCATAAACATGAAAATGCAAGAGGGAAACATGAGGACTTTAGTGAGTAGAGAAGACAATGAATAAAATTATGAGAAAAAGCTTAGAAATTCACCTAGACTCTATACCCTTCACCTTCTTCCTAAATCACTTTTTTCTAGACTTAGTACCTAAAATCTAGGTTACTTGACTATCCAATGATGGTCCTATCTCTTATATCAATTATTTGACTAAAGATAATGCTACTATAGTGCATATCAGAACAAACACAAGCTTTTCTTACTCTACACTTCCCAATCTAGAAAATTGGGATGTTACAAGTTGTATTTATATTATATATGAAAATCAATATGTTAGCTTCTGCATGAGATTGTTGTATAAATATTTTTAATTTTCATATTTTCAAATCATAAGCGTAATTACGATAATATCCTTAGCATGTTACAAATTTCCTTATTTCCATAATAATGCAATGTTATTTTCTAGGTTTTTATTTTATTTTTATTCATTTTATTATTATATTCATATAAAAATGTAAAATAATTCCAATTAATACACAAAAATATGAAAATTAAAATAATTTCAATAAAATATTTCTTATGTATAAATGTGACTTAGGTAATGTTTATAGAATTTTATAGGCCAACAGGATATTAGTTGAGCTTTTATAGTGAATCAAAGGTATTATAGTCATTTTACACAAAAATATATCATTATTCTAAATATTATTTTAAACATGAAAATAATTTTTTTACTAATTAATATCATATTATTATTATTATTACTATCACTAACTAGATTTTAGATCCATGTGACACACAACGTAAATAAAGAGTTTGAGTGTTTTTTATTTGGATTGTATTTTTTATTTAACTATAAAAAGGAACATAAACATATGCCAAAGAATATGACAAATTTTACTTGATTTTTTGTTTGTATCTCACTTATGTCACAATTTTATCGGAATCTTTTAATTATATAATGGAACAGAACAGTTGAACAATATTTACTAAGAAAATATATGAAATATGCAAAACCGCAATAGAATTAATACAATAAGTGTAGTATTTAACTTGTGCATAAACATATATAATAAAATCAAATAGTTTATTTAATATGTGTTATTCACTCAATGTGATTACCCAAGTGTGAAAATATGCGCAAATAATTGCCAAAGAATATGACAATTTTTAGTTGAATTTTATTTTTTTGTTCAATTAACACCAAAATTATATCTTAAACGTGGTTGCCTTTATTTAATGTAAATGAACTATTGAAGAATGTTTACTAAGAATATGTTTAAAATATGAAAAATCACAATAGGATTAATATATCAAGTTTAATATTTAACCCATATTATTCACCTAATGTGATTTGTCCAAGTGTAAAAATAGGCATAAAAAATTACCAAAGAGTGTGACAAATTTGTTACTTAACTTTTATATTTTTTTTATCCAACTAAGGTCACAATTTTTTCTTGAATGTTATTGTCTTTATTTAATGAAATGAACAATTGAGTAACATTTGCTAAAAATATGTTTGAAATATGAAAAATCATAACATGATTAATACATAATAAAATTGAAGCATAATATTTAACTCGTTCCATTCACTTATATGATTAGCCTAAGTGTAAAAATAGACATATACTTCTTGCCAAATGTAACAAATAATACCAATAATATTATTAAATGATTAAAATAAATATGTCATCAAACCCTAAGTTGGTTACCAATAAGACAAAACAAAACTCCAAACAAAATTTAAGGATCTCATTCAGGGAATAAATAAAACATAGATCCATGAAGATATATAAATCCTAAGTTGGTCTGCCATAAGACAAAACATAAATAAATGACGAATGGTCGAATCTTGCCCCTAATTCCACATCTCCTCAGAAGCTACAACATAATCTGCTCCTATATCAAATGACACAATCATCATAGTTCAACATAAAATGAAAGGGTGAACTCATTTTAAAAGAAAATGACATATAAAAGAAATATAAGATTAATATGTTAAAAGAGATATATAAATCCTCCATTTCTTCCCAAAAGCAACTCTTCAAGTAACACATCATTCTCAAGTCACAATTATCAATGCACATGTCTAACTTTCATGTTATGTCATGCTGACTCTTTACACCCAGAAGGTTTAACCTTTTAAGCGATTAACCCAATTACATCCCTTAACATAGTCAGACTCTATGATTTTACCATTTGGGGAGACTCGAATTAACCCTACAGAGGAAGTGTGGTTTTATCATAAATAGATTAGCATATGTAGTGGCTTACCTCGATAAGGCTTGGAAAGAGCTTAATCTATCTAGGGATTTTCCCATTCATCCATTCTATAGGCCCATTCGGTGTTAGACACCATGACAACTTCCAGCACTAGGTTGAGGGATTTCTTAGCACTCCAACTTACGTGCCTACTTGCATGCAATGTCGTTCATAAATACATGCATGTTATGATAATTCAAATCAATATCATACATAATCACAAATTCATTCATCAATCTTAACACCATAAGATGTTATAATATCACAGATTGACCATTCATACGTTCATCATACTTATGAATCCACATATAGTTTAATAAGCATAGCAAGTCATTCCAACACCTTGAATTCTTGCAAACAACTCATCAAAAACTCATAGGAATGTGAATTTCATGATCTCAACATAAGGTCAATTCTAATAATAAAGCAAAATCATCTCAACCACATCTCATATCATCATAAATTCATTACGATCACAAAATAATTAGTTTATGCAAGGAGAAAAAACATTAATAACATCCATAACAAAACTAGTCATTGGACTCAAAACTTGTCACTAAACTCAAAATGATCACTAGACGCCGAACTAGTCATTGGAGGTGACACTAGTCACTAGACACGAAAATAGTCACTGGATGTGACACTTGTCATTGGACGTGAAGAATTCTATAGATTTTCAAATTTTATGTAGAATTGTCTCTCATGGCTTTCAAATCATCCCAAAACATATTCAAATCCTTTCCCATCAATTCCAAATACATAAATAACATCAAAACTCTTCAAAAAAAAGGAACTTTTGATCAATATTAATCAAATAATCAACAATGCAAATTTCTAAACTGAAAACCTCAAATGCTCAAACTTTCATTTGTAACAACATGATTCATTTTGCAGCAACCTAAGTACAGAAAAGGATATAGCTTCCATTACCTATCAAACCCAAGGAGCTTGCTTTGAGATGAAGAAAAGGAAGAAATGAGGGAGTTTTGGGTCCAAGGAGGAAACTTTCTTCAACTCCACTAGAAATTCAAACTACAAGGGCATTATCCATACCCAAAGCTAACCCAAAGTTAGATTCAAACCCAAAAACTAAGCTTTTTGCATGGGACCCCCATGGGTGCACTAGTGAAAGACAAAAATGGAATATAAAAGAGGGAGGAGAGGTGCATACCACACAAAGGGACAACTAATGAACACTAAAGAGAGGAGAAAAATACCTCCTTTGAGGTTCTCAAATCTTCAAAGAATGTATTTTCTTGGAGAGAATGAAGAGAGTACAATGATAGTTTTTGTGTTTGCGTTTCAAATTTTTGAGAGTTGAAGGAGAGTTTATGACTATTGTAATTCCTTATTTCCACTCCTAAACCTTACTATAAACACCCACCTCTCCAAACATAAATTAAAGTTCATCCTCTTAATCCCAAAACACTAAAAACTCACTAACAACATACACACATAAAATCAAATCACCAAATATAGTAATTAATTCATTCAAGTACTTAAATTAAATTAAATTTCTCTTATAATTTAATTAAATCGCTTGAACAATCAATTTAAAAAACACGTTACATCATACATGCTTTCCTAGGTATTTGGGGTCAAGGAACTCATTTTTGAACCCATAATTCGCAAATACAACACATATCATTCATACGGTCACAACACGAAATTTGAATTTTCCCATATTCACACACAAAAGCACAACTTAATGAATTTTAACTTCTCATAATCAAAGCATTAGTTCTAAGTGATCAAGCATGGGTTGAATCCTTGAGTACCTCATAGGACATAGTCCTGAAATTGAAGCAAGAAAAAGATATGAGAACTCTAAAGAGTATTGAAAAGAAAGATGAAGAAAAGCATGAGAAGAGGCTTGAAAACTCACCTAGAGCCCTTCACTTCACATCTCAACAACACAACCAATCAAGAAGGAAGAAAAGAGAAGGAGAGGCCACACTTTCTCTCCTCCAAAACCGGTAATACAAATGAGGGGAAGGGAGGAGCTTCTCTCTCTCTCTCTCTCTTATATAGGGAGTTCTAGGTTTAGAAGGGGCCCACTTGTGGGGTTCTCTACGTTTTTTTTTCCTTTGATCTCCTAACCTCTCATAATGACTTAATCTTTTACTTAGTTCATTAATTAAACTCTACCTTCTAAGTTGATCCTAGTCGATTCATTTATTAATTTCCTTAATTAGGCCAAACTAAAAAAATAATTAGAGTGAGAAATTAATTCTTTTCTCTCCATATTAATTAAACTAATGGTTGTTCATGCCTAGGCACATCAATACATTAAATTTTCATTAATTAATCTAAATTTCTCATTTTAGCCTAAAAAGTCCTTATTTACAAAATTGTCATTAATGAAAAATTTCCTTACTTTAACTTTTCATACTATAGTTAACTTTTATTGATTGAAGATTTGATCAAGGATTTTCTACATCTAAATCAATTTTTCCTAAACTTAGCACTTAAAATCTAGGTCACTTAACTATCCTATGATGGCCCTATCTCTTACCTAAATTATTTCACTAAATATAATTCTACTACATTCCATATCAAAACAAACAAACTATTATTACTCTCAACTTTTTAATCTAAAAAATTGGGATGTTACAAAATGGGCATGTCTCGTTAAATTGTCCATTTCATTAAATAAAATACAAAATTGAGTATGCATTAAAGAATAAGTGAAAATATTAAATTTTAAAAACTTAATAAAAATAGAAAGAATTTTCATGCATGCAACATCTTTTGTGATTCCCAAATATTTTACATTGACGGTAGCAAAGATCATGGCCAGTAATTAATATTAGAGTTGCCCATTTAATTTTACATGTTAATATATATTAGCATAATTAAGACAACAAATATTAGCATTGATTATATGCATCATTTATGGATTATTCCAGCGGAATATATTAAATTATGTTCACATTAACAATACATATATTTATGAAATTACCATGCATTTGAGTGGAAAAAATGATTGCATCAAATATTCCAACTCACATTTTTTTTATATATAAAGATAAAGATTTTCAAGGATTAAAAGATGATTTTGTCATTTTTTGAGCTATAGCTCGAAAAAATTATTAATAGATAAATGGAATATCCGAATTTTGATATTTTTATTCATTTGTTTTGAAATCTATGACAATAGATAAATGGAATATCACTTTTGGTAATCGGTTTTTGGTTTCTCTTTTTTTTTTACCATTTTATCCTTGAAAAATATACTCAAGAGTCTTCCCATGATTGAACAAAAATAAAACAAGCTATGTATGAGGAATACGAAATTTTGAACGAATTTTAGTTTACATGTTCATTTTATTATTTTACCCCCCTAAATTAAAACTAAAACCACTTAATGTTGTAGCTACCCACTAATGGCTCTCCACTCTTAATGTTGTAGTGACATTTAACATCGGTTTTTTAAATAACTGATGTTAAATGTGACATGTGACATCGGTTTTTAAAAAACTGATGTTGTAAGTAACATTTCACATCGGTTTTTTAAAAAGCTGATGTTGTAAGTGATATTTAACATCGGTTATTTAAATAGGCGATGTTATATGATACGAATTATGAAAAAAGAAATTATAAATCTATAAATCAACATCGGTTTTTTTAAAAACCGATGTTGTAAGTGACATTTAACATCGGTTTTTAAAATAACCGATGTTAAATGTGACATTTGACATCAGTTTTTAAAATAACCGATGTTGTATGTGACATTTCACATCGGTTTTTAAAAAATTGATGTTGTAGGTGACATTTTACATTTGTTTTTAAAAAAAATGATGTGAAATGTTACTTACAACATCAATTTTTTAAAAAACCGATGTTAAAAAATGTTGAGATAAGTGACATTTAACATCAGTTTTTAAAAAAACTGATGTTGTAAGTAACATTTCACATCAGTTTTTTTAAAAACCGATGTTGTTTTAGAATTTTTTTTTTAACATTATGTCTGTTTTTCCAATAAATCCCAAAAATAACCTGCAAATTTTAAAATCAGACCACACAACATATAATTTTCATTCCGTTTTGAAACAATTTTTACCAGAAAATTCAATGAGAAATTTACTAATTACTATGAATTTAAAACATATTTAATGTTGAGACATGAATTGTAAATTAAGTAAGTAAATATAAACTACAATTACAAAATTGTCTAAACATCCTAAGTTTCATTTTTCACTTTCAAATAGTACTTTGTCCACTGGTTGCGAAGCGCCTTCAATCTTTTTGGTTCCAATGGTCTAGGATCAATGAAATACTGCATGATATAATAAAACATAAGTTAATAATATACTAGCAATCATAATAATATGAAATTTGGTGAATTAAAAATTACCATTTTCCAATTATTTTGGAAATTTCCTAAGATTATAGTTGACATCCAGTGCATGACGTAATACCCACACTCAGTGCTTCCTTTTTGTCTATTACACTAAATACATTATGAAATTTAGATATGCAACGTTCAGTACAAATTAGTCTACACAGTATTAAAATATAAGTAAAAACATATTGTTTAAATAACTTACTTTAACAACAATCCACCTAGCAGGAGGCTTGGATTTACTTTGTTGAGTATCGTCAAGTCCTTTCAAAGCACTATTGAAAACAAACATAGATTCTTATTGTACATTTAAAATTTTGATTTACCTGACTAATGCTAATGAAAATGTATTGAAAAACAACATTTACCTATTAATTATGCCTTTGAGGTAGTTGTCTGGCTTATTATGCAACGAACAAAACCAAATGACAACATTTTCCTTAGGCAAAATGACGACCATTTGCCAATGTGCACTGCAGTGGAGACCAATATAGGTTATTATACTATTATACATTATTTAAATTCATTTGTTGAGTTTAAGTTACCCATTCAGGTAGGCTCCTAGGTACACATCCCGTTTTGAATTTTGCATCCAGTTCTTAATGTAATTTTCTGATTCAAATTGTGATTGGCCAGATCTCTGGATAGACCGTGGCTCGAGGAATCCATACACATCGATATTCCCGGCTCGCATACTTGTCTCAGTCATATGCCTATTGTTGTTAACACAAAGTAAATTATGCATAAAGGTAAAACAATAAATTAGGTAATTAACAATAATCTAAATTGACTTACAGAATCCACAATTGTATAACAGATATGCTGAGACATTGACCACCGTGTGCAATTTCAGACAGATCTTCATGCTTTATGTACAAGGGGAAGTTTTCATTAAACAGGCCAAACAAGGTAGCATCCCACATAACCTGCAATGACTTTAGAAAAAGCTGTGGGATGGTCAATGTCATTAGATATAGCGGATCATCGACCTCATCATCTGGCCTATCTGCAGGTTTCGCGGGTCCCACAGCTCCCTGTTTATCCAACATAATTAATTGACATAAATTAATCACAGTAAACATTTTAATTGGAAAAATAAGCATTTAATGACACTAAAATACCTGTTCTGATAAACGCTTGACAAGATGAGTCGGCCAAGCAAAGAATGTGTTAAGAGCCTGTCCCATGACCTTAACCTCTTTAGTGGGTACAGGAATGGGAGCATCTGCATCTCTAATCTCCTTAACACCAACCTTGACTTGATCATGCAGCAAATGAATGTTGTGAATGGTTGTGGATCCCTCATAAACTCTTCCTAGGGCAACCAGGCGAGAAGGATATTCTTCAATATACAACCCGCATTTGTATGAGTCACCGATGTCTGGATCATTCCCTGAGGGATCAACACAACTCTCCTTTGTACTGACATGAGCAGCTGAAGGACCAACATCAGGTTCAGGAGGCAATGCGAGTCCTTGTGATTGCATTTGGCTGAGGGATAACATTAGCCGTTGAATGACTTTTTCTGTGATTGAATCCTCCAGTTGGTCCTTGATTTGTTGCGTCAACTATTGCAGGTATTCGAGAGCAATGGAAGAGGTCCTTGAAGCTGATCCAAAGTATTGCTTGATGGTTATACAGGCTCCTACAGCACGCACACGACCAGGGTGTTCTGGTCACCCAATGGCAGCAGTCAGTATATCATGACGTCCATGGGTAACAAAGGAACCCTGTGAGGCCTGCTCCTGAAGAGCATCCTGTGAAGAACACATTTATTCTATACTTAATCACACAATAAAAAAAATTACAATTATGAATTGAAAGTGACTTATAATCTTGTCAGCAATTTCCTTTGTTGCTTCAGATGTCATGTCACCAGTTTTCTTGGTGCGGGCTAGCTTCCACTTCACGTGTCGTTTGATGGGAGATGGAGGATCAATGACGGTGTCAGTGCCTCCGGATTGAGTAGCTTCCTCTAGTTTTTTCTTTCTCTTCTTATCCATCAACTTTTTTTCTAAATATTCATAACCCCCACGAGACATCACGTGAGGGGCAGTGTTTTGTTTTTGGACTGCTTGTGCTTTTTTTCGCACATTCTGTAAAAATGAAACATTAATGAAACTCATGATTACAATGTATTATAATAAGTTCATTTAAAGTTAAAAAAATGAAAATCACAAATTAGTTACCTCCCATGAAGGGTTTCTACGGCTCTGACAAAATTGGGCCCATTTCTCCTTGCTAATGTCGTACATTTTGCATACAGTGTCATCGGCACTATCCTTGTCAGCTGCAAGTGCCCATTTCGACGTCAAATCAGACTATCTCCACCGCTCCCCCACAGTCTGAAGTATTTTCTTTTTTGTCCTTAAATCAGATGCTTCAGGGATATCAAATTCAGCCTAACAAAGAGTAAATTAGGTTTTATTAATACTAAATTCAAATATTTGGCTAACAAACAATATGGAACATGAAATAATACATGATACCTGAATATCCTCCCATATCAAATCCTTCTGAGTAATAGGGACATGCTTCCAATTTTCGTATGTGACATCCACCTTATCACGAGCAACGATCCCTAAATATGTTCTAAATTTCTTGCTGTGGGGACCGTCTGCTTTGCCAGTAACAGGATCCACATGGACAAGGGGTCTCTCTGCCCCAACTGGTCTAGTCGCCAATGATCTTAGGCATAAGGCCTTTCTAGTCCGCTTCAATGGTGGTGACGATGAATGCGATGCTACACTAGTAGATGGAGGAGGAGGCGGAGGAGAGTTTGGCTGTGTAGCCATTTGGCTGTAAAAAAAAAAACCTTAATTCAATATGTTATAAAAAATAAATGCATATGAATGTAATTAAATGAATTGAAATTAAGTACAAAATAAAAAAAATTACATTAGACGATGTTAATTAATTCTCCTTCATCGTGATCATTACGATTAGCATGAACGTCGTCAGTTTCTTCTCCGACGACATTAGGTGACAGTTGTGTGGACAAAGGACTAACATAAGTATCAATGTATGAATAATCATCTTCAAAATTGACACCTATTGTTTTCCCATGTAAAACCACTGACCACCACTGACCCCCTTTGATCACAAGGGTCTTCGACATAAAATACTTGTTTCGCTTGTTCTGCCATAATGAAAGGATCATTCTGGTAAGCGAGTTTGTTAAGATCCACCAACGTAAATCCCTCATCATCGGTCCGCACACCGGTATTACTGTCAACCCACTTACATTTGAAAACACAGACAATAAATTTGACATAGTTAAGCTCCCAAATTTCTTCAATGAAACCAAAGTAAGGGATAAAAGCTACATAAGGATTGTCATCATGTACACTAGCGAAGTGATGCAAGCTCCATTGGAGCTTGTAGGCCTAGGATCTTCTTCATCAATGGATTCCTTTGCTTCTTGGAAGATAAATGGCAGCGGAATGGAGAAGGAAGAGAGAGAGGAGACGCCACTTCAAGGAGAAGATGAGTCTAGAAGAAGCTCACCACCATAGGAGGCCATGGATAAGAGCTTAGAGGAAGAAGGAGATGAATGAAGGGAGAGAGAGAGAAGAGCACGAAATTTTGTGCTCAAAAGGAGCTCTGAAATCTGAAGTTAATATTCAAATGATCAAAGTTCCAAAAAAATGCACACACATGACCTCTATTTATAGCCTAAGTGTCACACAAAATTGGAGGGAAATTCAAATTTCACTTGAATTTGAAATTGAATTTGTGGAGCCAAACTTTGGAGCCAAAATTTCACTAATTATGATTAGTGAATTTTAGTTATGGTTCAGCCCACTAATCCAAGATCAATTCCAAGATTCTCCACTAAGTGTGCTTAGGTGTCATGAGGCATGAAAAGCATGAAGGACATGCACAAAGTGTGACTATATGATGTGGCAATGGGGTGTAGTAAGCAAATGCTCACCTCCCCCTCTAAAATTTAATTGGATTGGGCTTCTACCAATTCAATTAAATTTATTTCCAACCACACACATCAAATATCCACTTAGTGCATGTGAAATTACAAAACTACCCCTAATACAAAAACTAGTCTAGGTGCCCTAAAATACAAGGGCTGAAAAATCCTATATTTCTAGGGTACCCTACCTACATTATGGAGCCCTAAATACAAGGCCCAAAATTAATGAAACCTTAATCTAATATGTACCAAGATAAGTGGGCTCATACTTAGCCCATGGGCCCGAAATCTACCCTAAGGCTCATGAGAACCCTAGGGTCTTCTCTTGCATTTTTGGCCCAATCTTCTTGGAGTCTTCTATCCAATGCCCTTGGGGGGTTGGATTGCATCACGAAGTGTTGAGATTCAGCCCTTAGGGTAACCCCACTGTTTTGCATTGTACTTTTTTGGTCTTGTGCTTTTGTATAGAAGGAATACTTGTTTATATCATATATCCTTGCCAAGTTATAACATTTCTTTTAGGCCCATCTGCTAGCTTTCTCAACATTTTAGAAGCATTATCATCAGCCAAGATTGTGTGTTTAAACCAATCTACGAAAGTCTTGTTATGTTTTTTCAACACTGAGTTCTTCGACATTTTTGGATTACTTTGTTTGACTAAATTTTCATGACGAACTATGTATGGCAAAACTTCATTACTATTATTCAACACATACAAGTGAGCTTGTTGCAAATCTTTAACACTTGGAGTGATAACATGTAGTCCTCTTGAGCCCTTACCTCTTACTCTTTCGTCATGCCGAGACGCGGGAAGCCCAACAGGTTTAGCTTTTTCAATGTACTCTGAACAAAATTCAATGGCTTCTTCTGCAATGTACCTTTCAACAATAGATGCTTCAGGACGGTGTAGATTTTTGGTATACCCTTTTAAGATCTTCATGTATCGCTCAACCGGATACATCCACCGCAAATAAACAGGACCACAACATTTGATTTCTCTGACTAGATGAATAATTAAGTGAACCATGATGTCAAAGAATGCAGGCGGAAAATACATCTCCAACTCACACAATATAATAGCAGCCTCATTTTCCAGTTCGTCTAACTTCACAGGATCAAGAACTTTGCTACATATGGAATTGATGAAAAAGCACAGCCGAGTTATGGCAATCCTGACTTTGTTAGGCAAAATGTCTCGTATGGCCACCGATAACAATTGTTGCATCAAGACGTGACAATCATGAGACTTTAAGCCTACCAACTTAAGATTCTTCAAATGCACAAGGCTCTTAATATTTGAAGAGTATCCTTGTGGAACTTTGACCCGTCGTAGGCACTGACAAAAACTGATCTTTTCCTTTCTGGACAAAGTATGACAAGCTGGAGGCAAGTATATTTTTCTACCATTAGACCTTGGATGTAACGACGCTCGGATATCCATCTTAGCTAGATCTTGATGAGTATTCAAACCATCTTTCGTCTTGCCGTGAATGTTAAGGAGCGTCCCAATGAGACTATCACATACATTTTTCTCCATATGCATAACATCAATACAATGTCTAACATCTAGATCAACCCAGTACGGAAGATCAAACAAAATCGACCTTTTCTTCCATATGCAAGTCTTATTTTTGTCCTTATTTTGGATCTTTCCAAATATTGTATTTAGGTGTTGAACCCGCTGGAAAATCTGGTCACCAGTCAACGGTACCGGTGCATTTTCATGCTCTTGACTTCCATTAAATGCTTTTTTCAATCGTCGGTAAGGATGATGAGGTTTAAGAAAACGTCGATGCCTAGTGTACACTGTTTTTCTTCCATGTTTAAGTTGTATGTAGCTTGTGTCTTCTTCACAGATGGGGCATGCACGATGACCCTTAACACTGTAACCGCTCAAATTCCCATATGCTGGAAAATCATTAATGGTACAAAAAAGCATTGCACGCAAATTAAATGTCTCATTTTGAAACCCATCAAACACTAAAACTCCTTCGTCCCACAACTTTGTAAGGTCTTCAATCAAGAGATTGAGATAAACATCGATGTCATTTCCTGGCTGTCTTGGGCCCGTTATCATCATAGACAACATCATGTATTTTTGTTTCATACACAACCAAGGAGGCAAATTGTAAATCACTAGCAAAATTGGTCACGAACTGTGTTGCGTGCTTAAACTGCCATATGGATTCATTCCATCAATGACTAGTCCAAGCCTAAGATTTCTTGCCTCTTTGCAAAAATCCGGATACAAACGATCTATCTTCTTCCATTGCAAGGAATCAGCCGGATGACGAAGCATTCCATCACAGTTTCTCCCATTTGCATGCCATGTAAGGTCTTTGCGTCGTCTCCATTAGCAAACAGACGCTTAAACCTTGGAATGATCGGAAGATACCACAACACCTTCGCTGGGGGGCCCTTGTTTGAGTTTTCATCACTACTACACTCCTCATCATCCTTGAGTTTGTACCGTGATACCCCACACCTAGGGCATTTCGACATTTCTTGAAATTGATGTCTGTATAATATGCAGTCATTCGGGCAAGCATGAATCTTCTGATACTCCATACCCATGCGACACAATATTTTCTTTGCTTGATAGTAACTTTTAGGCAATGTGTTTTCCTCTGGAAGCATGTCGTGCACTACTTGAAGCAGTGAACTAAAGGTTTTGTCACTCCACCCATATCTGGCTTTGATATTAACCAGACTTAAAACCGCCGACAACAACATCAATGAATTCTTGCACCCCGGATACAAAGGTTTCTTTGAATCAGTTTGTAATGTATCATACATAGGGGCATGTGCTTGCTGAAAAGACTCTTGTCCAAGGTCATGAATCATATCCTCCAAGCGATCTCCCATTTCTACATCAAACGGTTCGGATTGCTGCCCACTCTGCATGTCTGTCATTTCACCATGCCATATCCACGTCGTGTAATTCCTCTTAATTCCATCACACAACAGATGCTCTCGTATGTCATCCAGTATGTGTCGTCTTCCGTTCAAACAATTGATGCAAGGACAATAATATTTTCCATCTTCATCTGGTTGACCTCTTTCTGAAGCAAA
The DNA here is from genome assembly GCF_004193775.1 of Glycine soja. Lineage (NCBI taxonomy): Eukaryota > Viridiplantae > Streptophyta > Magnoliopsida > Fabales > Fabaceae > Glycine > Glycine soja. The sequence continues at coordinate 26,469,116 of NC_041016.1, read as the reverse complement.
TTGTAAGAATTGCTCGACGCCTTCCTCATATTCTGGGCTGATGCGACTTTCATTCATCCAACTTCGATCCATCTAAGTAATAACTCAGTCATACTCTCAAAGTTATTCGATGCATGAAAATCTCACTTTTTTTATTATAGGTGTGGCCCTATCCCATTTGGGAAGACCGTCTTTTATGGTAGCTTCATACATCAGGGTTAATTCTATTTTGTTAAATTTGACAAAATTTTGGCAGCATTTCGCATTGGTCTCCAAGTACACAACATGAAATCGGTGAAATTAATTTTCCGATAATCAAGTATGCACCTAGAGAACAACTAGAAATGCATTATCGAAATTTCATCAAATTAAACAAAATAATTTTAACCTTAACACATGAATCTATCATAAAAATATCAGTCTCCCCAAATTGTCCAAACAGACAATTCAAGATTAAATACAATGATTAATGCAAACTGTCCGCAAGAATCATTGCATCCAATCTCAAACGGGAATCTAAGGTTCACTCATCATGAACACAATTTATATAGCATATATCAATTGTCATTAATGGTAGTGAACACGTAATAAAAATATTCATTGGTAACAAACATTTGTACCTGTGATGATGAGCAGCACGGTCCAAAATGAAAGCAAGAATCAAAGAAATAACTGAATGAACACCTACATCAATCATCATTCCAAAAAACAGATATCAAGATGAATGCTACACTCAAACTCTCAAGAAGAATAAAGGATAATATGGCGGAAAGGATACAGTGTTGTTTGCACCCAAACTCTTACTAACGTGGCTAACATAATTTATGGAAAAATCATTTATGGAAAAATCCACAAATAGAGCAACATAATTTCAGGATCACTGCAAGCATTCATTAGTTTCAGTCAGACAATAGTCATGTTAATTGAATATAATCCTTATTCTGATATCCAACTATCTTCATTAAATCTTCATCCGCACAAAAAAATGTCACATGTTCACGTTCACAATACCAGAAAACCATGATAAACATATTTTAAAAAGAATTTAGATCTCAATCTTACAACATATTTTAGGCAAGTGTTTGGTATATATTTTAGACTAGTCAATAATCTACTTTGAACAAATTGCGGTCCATTTTAGACATATAATTAGTTAGCTCACTCCAAATTTGTCATCCACGTTCATTTTGGACCAATCAACACTCATAATGAAAGATAGTTTACATTATCTTATTGGTTTTCATTATGGTCATTGATATATAATAATAACCAAAGGATTAGAAATGTTTCAAGTTGTTAAACATATATAATTTTGTTTAACCTGAGGGATTGACGCTATAAGTTCTCAATTAATATATTGATATGGAAGAATAATTTATTTAACAAAAAAAATTATGTTTTTTTCCTATGTAAAATCTCTTGAATAAGTTATAATCATGTATGATGAATGAATATTAGTCTCTGTCATGAAGGAAGATTAGTCTCGATGTAGTGAAGTAAGAGACATTATTTCTTAGTATCCTATCCCCAAATAAAAAACAAAATTTTATTTATTTTCAACCAACATGACAAATTACAACCAAACCAACCATGATTAGCATAAGCATAGGAAGGACATAACAATCATTTCCCGAAGGCACTAGCGAGAGTCCGTGCTAACTCTTACAATATATGAAGAAACAAAAAGAAAAGAAAAATAGCACTAGTTGGCGCAAAACCATGGGAGTCCAAGTATGCAGGGGAAAGAAAAATATGCAGCTACACATAATCCAAGTTCTTGACAACAGTAGTGCTAATTAAAAAGTATTTTACGTATTATCCAAATTTTTAAATATAATAAAATTTTAAAAATATTTAAAAATCAAAAGAACACCACACTTAATTAATATAAAATATTAAAATATATTGAAGTTTAAAAAAAACGAAATTAATTTAAATTTAAAATAAAAATTAAAAATTATGTGTCATTTATTTATAAAGAGAGTGGGCCTTTTTTAAAACAACATGCATTAGTTTCATTTGTAAAATTAAATTTAAAATATATCAATTTTAGAATGAAAAACAATTGAGATTTGAAGAGAATAAGAAAACTTAACGTAAATATATAATTAGAATTAATTAATTTAAGACTATAAATAACTAGTGTTATAAGAAAAGTTAAAATAAAAACGGAATTAGTTAATTTAAAGTTAAATTATCATTAGAGTATTTTTAATAATAAAACCACGTATTAAAAATAAGACATTACAAAAAATTATCTTACTCTAAATAGTTAAACTATTGTTTGGGTGGAACTATTACTATACAGGATATCTCTTTCTCAAGATTAGAGAGGTATGTTTTAATTAATAAAATGGACCCCTGGTACGGGCTGTTTGACATATTGAAGGAACATAGACCATGTAGAGCTTTATGCATAGATGGTTTTAATGCCTCAGTTCAAAGTTTTATATCATTACCAATCAAGGATTTCTTTCAAAAAGCAGAGTATCTTCATTTGAAGAACCCATAAATTCATGTGATTCATGTCATATGGGAGTCAAAATTAATGGGCAATTTGTAGCAGACTATGATGCATGCATGTAGCCCATGGATTATGGATAGCAATGAGCAGCTAGTATTTTCGAAACAGGGGAAAGAAAAATATGCAGCTACACAGTGTTCCTTTTAATCACTTTTATACTTGGACTCTCATTGCTTTCAAGTGATATATAAATTAAAATGACTTTTTCTGATAGCTTAAATTCTACTATTAATTCAAATAGTTATTTTCATAAACATTTATAATTGAAGAATATAAGAAAAAATGAAATATTTTTTTGTTAAAATTAACTTACGTATAAATTAAAAAATATTTGTTAGAGAATGTAATTAATATGAAAAGGTTTTTAACTTATTTCATTCATTAATTTTTCTCTTATAAAAAAATTAATCTAAACATAGTCTTAATTTGAGAAGACTTACCAGGACTGGTTCAACTTGGTCGACTCAGGTTTTGCTGCTTCGCTTCATTTCATTCTCCATTTCCTGGAAATGATGCAACCAAATTCTTTGCTCTCTCCAACTTATCTCGCTCTCAACTCAAGCAGGTATATATTCCTTTTATGTCATTCTCTTATTTCATTCATCAAGAAAAGCACATTTTCGGCATTTCAGCATTTAAGCAATTTAGCATTTCAACAAAAAAGAATAACACATTTTCTTTCGAAAAGCAAGAAAATTAAAAAGCAATAAAATGAACTATGATAGGTTTAGGTTTTGGGCTTACCTTGAGAAAATGCAGAAATTGGTGCCAGCAATTGCAAGAAAGGGGGTTTAGGGTTTATATGACCTTAATGACAAATGCTCGTCCAGTACGCTTCTCATTTGGTAAAAATGCATATAATATTATTTATTCATTTGCTAAAATGTAAAATGGAAATGCTATGTTACGTATACGTACCTCTGACGCTTCACAATATAAATGGGCCCTTGGACAAAATGCATTTGGCAAAATGGAAATGCATTTTAGTTTTGATAGGAAATATAATATTATTTTAACCAACCAGCTTAAAAAAGTGGGCCCTTGGACAAAATGTATCACATTTTGCAAATAAAGATACATGAAGCTTAAAAAATGCATTTGGCATAATTTAATTTTTATAAAGATACACTGTTCTTATTTTTATAAATCCATAATTTAATTTTTATTTTTTAATTAAGATATTTTATTTTTTAAAAATTTGTAATTTTAATCATTGATCATTTCATTTAATCAAGATAGTTCGTCTTTTACTTCTAAAAAATTAAAATTAAAATTAATTTTTTTTTATTAAAATAAAAAATGAAATATCTCAATTAAAGAATAAAAGAGTTAAAATTATGAATTTTTAAAAATAAAAGATAAAATATTTTAATTAAATAATAAAAAAACTAAAATCATGAATTTTAAAAAATAGATGAACGAAAAATACTTTTTAATCAAATAAATAATGTATGCATACATTCTATGACTTTTTTGACCGTAAGTTATAGTATCGTAAATTTATGTAATAATTATATTAAAAATTATATCAAAATATTTTTCAATTAATTGATATTTTAAAAAAATTGTAACAATTTTTGTTTGCTACTAAGTATATAAATCAATTGATAAGATTGTTTTAATTTAACTAGTGATTTTAAATTTAAGTTTTAATACAATATTAAATATTAATAAGGATGACTTTTTTATAATAAGAACTCAGTGATAATCATTTCATAAATGAAAATCATACTAAATTTGAGTGTGTCGTGGTTACCATACCTAATATGCTATCCTTGTTTTCAAACTTAGTTCGTGAATTAAAATTTAAAGTTTTATTAAGTAAATCTAAAAAAAATATATTTAATTGAGTATTAAAATAAATTTTGACAAAAAATATTCATCACTATTTAAATATAATTCTTTTTCTTTGTTTCTTCTTTCCTAAATAATTTTTTTATTAAATTTATTAACAAAAAATTCACATAATTAACAAATGAGGTCAAAAATAATAAAAAAATGACAAATATAATAAAAATAAATTACATGTGGATTATGATTAACTCTATATTTAAAGACTTAAAACATAATTTTCGTGTCTCATGAAAATATTTTTATTTTTGTTCTGAAAATTTTGTTTAAAAATAATAAAAATATCATTTTTTTTCAAATATAATAATTAAATAAAAATATATTAATAATAAATTTTAATTTTTTAACGATATAATTATTTTTACCAACATTCTATAAAAATTCTATAAAAGTTAAACTCTATTATTAAAAACTGTTTTTTTTTTCAAATTAACTAATATCAAATAATTTATATAAATGTGTGTTATATTTAAATGATAATCATGAAATAATAAAATTAAAATTACGAAATTCATTTTAAAAATTTAGTTTAATTTTTAAATGCTTACCTTTTAAATTTATTATTGTTTATTAATTATTATATTTTTTAATTAAAATATAATTAATAACGCAATATATGATTTTTTTTAAAATATATAAATAATTAAAAAAAAGTTTATATTAACATCTGTTATTTGAAAATCGATGTCATTAAGCACTTACAACATCGGTTTTCAAATAACAGATGTTAAAACTGAATTTAGTGTGATTTTGACATCGGTTATTTGAAAATCGATGTTGTAAGTGCTTAACATCGGTTATTTGAAAACCGATGTCGTTAAGCACTTACAACATCGGTTTTCAAATAACCAATGTCAAAATCACACTAAATTTAATTTTAACATCTGTTATTTGAAAACTGATGTTGTAAGTACTTAACAACAGGGCGATGTTAAAACTCATTTTTTTAGTAGTGTGACAACGTAGTGTTGGAAGTTGAATTATCATCCCGAAGATATTATTTTTCCCTTTGCTCCATTTTGTTTTACTGTTTTTCACTTTACAGATTAAAGAAATTAAAGGTCATGTACATGTTAAATGATTTTATAATGTTTGCCTATATTGTGGATGTAAGAGATGGCTATGATGTGAGTTGTATTTGATAATTACTTGGTAAGTTAATTTTTCACCTCCTTTTTCTTTATGCTTGCTTCTTCATTTATCTTTCACTTTGGTTATTTGCATTTTTTCCCCTTCATCGAGGGGTATGCTTGGTTGTTTTAGTAATGAATATTTTATTTGCCTTTTCATTTTGGCTATTATTTTTCTTCTGGTAGGTTGATGTTGTTCTTTGATTTCAAGATGAATTCCTCATTTTAGTTGTGATTTCACTTGGGCTGAGTAAGTTTTTAAACCTAAATATCTACTTTTTAAGGTTGTGAATTTCATTCATGGATTATTACTGTTAAAACCATTTTGGGTAATCTGCTATCTTTTGGTATTGCTTTTCTTTTCTATTTTTCTTTGTGCATAACACTCAATTGGAACCAGGTATGCACTAGTTTTCTTTTTTCTTCTTTAATTTTTCCCAATTCTTTTTTTTTCTTCTTGTTCATTTTACAAATTCTTTATTCTTATTTTTTTTTGTTTTAAAAAAAATACTTTTTCTTCTCATACCTTTTTTTTTACTTCCAATCATGACAATTTCTATATTGTCAGTTTAAATAGGCCATGATATGTGAACATGATGCAAACCTCAAAATGGATGGTTACAAACCTTTCCACAATTACTTATCTGCACATATTTATTTAAAATAGGTAGTTTAAAATTAATTTCAGTGTTTTTAAATTAACAAATAATATGTAAAATTTAAATCAATTTTATTTTTTATCTCTATATCTATTTAAAAGAGGGTTTTCCTTGTACACCTGCAACTCTTTGTGCAACCAGTTTCTCGCTCAAAACAAACCCCCTATTGTTTAGGAGCTGAAATTATTTTTACTGTTTTTTATTTATTTATTTTTACTGTTTTTTTTATTTACAGAACCCACATATATTCTAGTAGAATAATAGAATAACTAAAATATCTAATTGTGAATTAAAAGAAAATTTTAAATTGATAGGTAGTAAAAACGTTTCAGTTCTCTAGAGACAACTTCAACATGAGAAATCCTGGGAAATAATTTCCACCGTCCTATTTCCTTCCCTGCTTTTTCTCTTTCCTAAACTTTCTCACAGGTCTAAGTGGTTGAACAAGCACAAGAACACTGTTGGGTAATTTTTTTAATGAATATTTTCGTTCTTTTGCTCAATGGTATTAGTCCTGATGCTTTTTAGATGAAAAGTTTACCTTTTTCTAATTTTTGATGGCCAAGATTGGATTTTTAATATGATATTGAGAAGTAACTAATATATGCACTATTTTGCATTGTTGTTTTTTTATTAGAAGATTTTCACCATAAGAAGTCTACGAGTATTTCTCCTTAATGAGAGTTTTGCACTGTTGTTATTTATGTACTAGCGTAAAATCGACGTATTTGGGAAAATTATTATAACGTTGGCATGTTGAATAGATATAAATGTACTATTTTGCACTGTTAGGTAAGTCATTTCCCTATGTTTTCGTTCTTTTTGTTTGCTGGTGGTAGCCATGATGCTTTGTTTTTTTTAACAAGTTTACCTTTTTATGGTTTTTGGTTGCCAGATCTAGATTTCTAATATGATCTTGAGACATAACTACCTGAAAACTATATATGGCTTAATGTTATAATTATTATAATGTTGGCCCTTTCCATATGTACTTTTTTATGAAAATTATTGAATTATTTTTTTTATGAAATTGATTGTTACAAATTGATGTTATTTATAATTTGAGAGTATTTATAAAATAATAAGGATGACCCACAAAGTTACTCCCATTAAGGAGATTGATGATTCAAAAGAAACATGGAAGTTTGCTATTAGAATTATCAATATGTGGAGTATCCAATCAAAACAGAGGAGACTATAGAAATGATTTTCATGGATCAAAATGTAAGAACTCTTTCCTTATACAATTTGTATTATTGGACAAGTGACCTCAATAACTTACGAGGAGGTGAATTAAGTTTCAAAATTTTTCTACTAAAAAACTTTTAACCCCCTTTTAAATTATAGACTTTGAAGAAACACCAATCAATCAATCTAATTGATGTTCTTTAGAGTGTAAGACAAAATTGCAACGAAATAAATGAGATAAGGGAAGAGATAAATACAAACTCAATTTATACTGGTTCGGCCATTTCCCATGCCTATGTCTAGTTCTCAGTAAATCCTTTACAGGCTTGGCCATTTCCCATGCCTACGTCCAGTCCTCAGTAAATCCTTTACAACTTTGAACACACATTGGAATCCCTCACCCTTGTGTTCAAGTTTCTCGCAATCCAAGAGATAACTAGTCTCTCGATTACAATTCTCACAATCCAAGAGACACAACGTTTCTTGATTACAACTGAATTCAAGAGATGAACAAAAATATTTCTCTCCTTTAGAGTAGATAATACAAATTGAAGATCCTAGATGAATTCTCAATAGATTTGCAAGTGTTTGCTCAATAGTTGTTTGAGAGAGGATTTGACAATTAAGTTCTCTTTGAAACTCTCTCTTGCTTTTTGAAGTCAGACACACATATATAGGCCCATTGTGTCTTTTCAAAATGGTTTGAAGAGATGTGTCTTTTCAAAAAGCTTTTATGAAATTTTCAAATTTCAAATTTCAAATTTAAAATTTGAAATTTCAATTTTCAAATTCAAGTCTTGTTTAGTTATCATTTTTTTTTAATTTTTGTAATGACAAGATTTTGTTATTTTGATGTTAGCAGGGAAATGGTTAGGTGCACATTGTGGGGATCATTTACGACTCAGATGAGGTAATTTTTGGACAAACAAATATGGATCAGAGATTGTCATCCTAACATGAGACAAGATAAAGGAGGTTATGATAATGGATGTTGAATCGTTCAAAAACAAATAAAACTAGGAAATTCTTTAGCACAAGATTAACCTAGGTCGAACTAAAAAATATGATTCAATATGATTCCTACATTCATTCACTTATAAATAGAAAAGGAGAAATTTCTTCAAACAAGTTGTAGGCAATTCTAGAAGAATGCAAAAATACAAAAACAAAATAGAACCACAACAGAACAAAATTCAAGATTAAAAGCATCAATCCAATTCACCAAACCAATACAAATAAAATTATCATAGTTACTACAAATGATGTTCAATGTGAAAGTTCACTCAAAT